>NC_064639.1:806103575-806406075 GCF_023864345.2 Schistocerca serialis cubense | reverse complement strand
CCCGAAACCGATCATAGGGTTTGAAATTTTTGTTGTAAAAGACAAAAAACGTATTTTCGAAATGTTAGTTTCTTTTCGTCGCTTTTCGAGAATCTCTAATGCCTAAACTGAAAGCGACTCAGAGCCCAATACGTCTGGCAGAGATTCATAAACTGGTTTCTATTCGTAAGACGCACGAAGTCCAACAAGCGTAACATTATTCTTGAACAACTGTATGTGTTTCTCAGGTTTACTTTATTCATTGGGCAACTAAAGCAAAACTTAAATCGCCCTGAGAATTCACCAAATTGCGCACTAACTGAGCCACTGACTAGTTATTGCGAAAATGAGTATTTTAATTTTTGGCTTCGATCAGTTCTAGTCCATTATATGAAGCAGCTGCTCCAGGCATCGCCGAAATAAAGTTAACCAAAGCATCGGGATATTTGTGTAACCTGACGGTCTTTCCATGTACGTGATAAACAATCGAGGCATATATCAGTTCGTATCAACCCTGCATTCGTCCTGCAAGGAATTGTGGATGAAAGCTTGGAAGTTTGTTCCACATATCCAACTGAAAGAAACATCAATTTAGCAAATTACCTGTGACATGCAATCCTAAACATAACCATAGAATTAAAAGATGTGAAATATCCAAATGGCATCGTAAAAGATGTTCGTGTAAGTTAACATCAGGAGCACAGGATGCGTAACTTTAAAACGGGCACCATTGAGCAATTATAGAAGAAGAAAATGATAACGTTTGGAATATAAGATTTTAGTGGAAAAGGAAATTTTTAGAGGACAGAGATATCACGAAATGAGTAGGGGCTGGACAAAGAGTTTATATAAGGAAATAATTCTCTGGGCGATCCTTACCAGAAGAATCCAGAAATAGTTCATTTGCCTCTGGATTGAGCAGTAGAGGATAAGATTAGTACAGGCAGACTAAAGCTATTACACGCCAAAAAAATATAGAGGATGTGGGATGTAATAGTTACGTAGAAATGAAAAGATGAGAACGAGATAGGAAAAAATTGGAAGACAGTGTCAAATCAGCCGAAAGGCTGACTGCTGAAAGAAAAGGTAGAATTGGGCAGCTGCATTCAGTGGCGACCGTAGTTGCACACTTCACGTGAAGGCAATGTAAGCGAAGAAAGTCTCAGAAAGTTTACTGAAATAGCGTTGCGCCGCTAGAAGCACCAGAGCGCGAAAAGTTTATAAATAATCGAAAATTAGAGTATGTCCAACAGATTATCAACGACGCTTGGCGTATTTTTAAAACTCCTATAGAATTTGTATTTAGTTCGCTCGACGGAATATTCGGGCTACGAGGCAGGTAAGAAGCGAAGTTATAGACGAGGCTTCGTACATATCTTGAAGAGCATGCCACAAAAATTTCCTTCACCAGTTTTCAACACTTCATCAACAAATCTTCAATCGTCGCTTAGCTTATCCTTAGTTTTCTGAAGAATCTATAAACATAATGTTACAGACTAAGGAGTGTGTCGCTCCACAGAAGACACCGTACACACTGCAGAACAATAGTGAGCGAGTGCAACTTACCAATCTCATGTCGTCGCTTCCGCAGTACCAGTTGTGTCCTGCTCTGGACCACGGACCCCGAATGTGTCTATTCGCCCCCGGGCTCACGTATTTATACCCCCTCGGCTGTTACTGAGGGGAAAGGGTTTAGTAGATCAAAACAGCCCGAAGGCCGCGAGAGTAGCGCTCTGGTCTGTTTAATGACCTCCACACCCAACCAGCGGCTGAAAGTCCTGTTACGGCAAGACACACCGGTCCGGTCGAAGCTTCCGTGAATATCTTGTAGTTTCAGAAACTGCTTGAAATTAAGCCTTTTCTTGGATATTTGTCTATATTCCATTTCACTGCTGCTTTCGGTATTTTTAAAAATAAAATACAAAGTTGCTATTGCACTTCCATGTTCTTATTCGTTACCTGAAAACCCGAAGCCGGCCGGAGTTGCCGAGCGGTTCCAGGCGCTACAGTCTCGAACTGCGCGACCGCTTCGGTCGCAGGTTCGAATCCTGCCTCGGGCATGGATGTGTGTGATGTTTTCAGGTTAGTTAGGTTTAAGTAGTTCTATGCTCTAGGGGACTGATGACCTCAGAAGTTGAGTCCCATAGTGCTCAGAGCCATTTGAACCATTTGAAAACTGGCCGGAAACTAAAATAAGTACGACAGAATATCCATCGGGAGAATGTAAGGCATTTCTCTCAAACACCTGCAAAACCAGTTACACTCTCTTCTCATTATTGTCATACGCACTTTATAAACTTTCTCCGCTTCGCAATGAAGGAAATATTTTAACTGTATTTACCATATTACCTTGCTTCCCAGATAAGCCTTTCGGAGCTTTACGCCGTTGTTGCTCTCTATTTTACATCATGAAGAAACTAGCGCATGATTACTGTATGCAGCCCTGCGGAAACTTTTACATTCGAGCATTAGTGTCTTGTAGAGTGGCTAGTTCGGCAAATATTAGAACAGTGGTCAGCCATAAATACTTATTTGCTGCAGTATTTCAGTGAAGTCGGTACATAACTTCTTGTTTCGTCGTAAGCTCTTATAACTTTAGTAAATAGACATTTTTACATCCTTGTGTGTGTGTGTGGGGGGGGGGGGGGGGGAGGGGGCGTGTGGTGTGAATGCAAAATATTTCGCGTTTATTCGTGGAATTTTTTTTACATTATATCATTTTGAGCAGAATTTTCCTCACAAATTTCAGTATGGACGTAGACTATGTATGGAGAAGTCTGGGTGTAAAATGTAAGGTGGTCATCATAAAAATGCCCTTATTAACATATGATAATCTGCACGCTTTGTTCTGAAGGTGTTCGAAAGCAAAGCAGTTATCAGGCTGAAGAACTTACACGGAAATTTGGTAATGAACCATTATTTCGACCTGTGTCGTCTCCTCACAAGTTTTAGTGTGTGTGTGTTTTGTGGTTTTAGGTTGCAGTTAGATAACTATTACGTAGATCCTTTGTAGTATCTTCAATGAATCACGTGGAACCACTCGACTTACAAGCTACATATACATGATTTGTTTGTAAGTATGGATACATGTCAACCATTTATACGCTGCTCAAGATCACACTGATTCAATAGTAATAAAACTGAACATGTTAGTCCTGTGTACTGCTCATTTAACCAGTGACACATTTCGTATATTTTTACCTCAATAGGATTCGAGTTTTGACTAAGCAGTTATAAAGAAAATACAAGGCACCATCCAGAAAAAGTGATTTTAAGCTAAATTTAAAATTTTCTTCGCTGTCTGTCAAATATGTTATAGGATGTATGACGAAAGGCTTTTGTGACAGCATATTTAACTTGTTCCTGAGACACTGAGCGCTGTAGTAATAAATAATGAATCTCACTTTTTTTTCTCTAGTTGTAGTTGTGATCGATACCATTCTTATCAAATTGTGATAGCCTATTTATTACGAATTTCGTCGTTATAACAGTGCCATGTAGCTAAATGGCCTGGTGCAAGTCTTTCAATCGGACGCCACTTCGATGACTTGCGTGTCCTTAACATTCCACAGCGATCCGAGGGGGAAAGGACACACACAGTTTAATGTGCAGTCGCAGTCACGTGTTGTTCCACGCAAATCTTCAAATCAGTGAAAGGTCAAAGAAAGACTGAAAGTTAAGTGGCGCGTCCGGAGTTCGAGCCGGCCGCTGTGACCGAGCGGTTCTGTGCGCTTCAGTCCGGAACCACGCTGCTGCTACGGTCGCAGGTTCAAATCCTGCCTCGGGCATTGATGTGTCTGATGTCCTTAGGGTAGTTAGGTTTAAGCAGTCGTACGTCTAGGGGGCTGATGACATCAGATGTTAAGCCACATAGTGCTTAGAGCCACTTGAACCATTTGTACCGGAATTCGAGCTCGCGACCTTTCGGATTCCAGGCACGGGCGTTACGTCAGACAACAAAGCTCGACATTTCATCAATGATTGTACATATTGCAAATGAATGATCATAATGATCAACTGATAGGTGTGCGTTGGAATATAAATGTGTCCAATATTTGAAAACATTCAGTAGATACTTTAATTATTTATTAGTTTTTGAAAGACAGATATAAATATCCGCGAAACCAACATCACTAAAATACTACAGGATATAAATATGATTGGCTGATCACCAATCTAATTACTGGCCTAACTAGACAGCCTGAAACGCACCGAAATCTACAACCCGAAAGTTTAGGACACACTGCAGACAATACGCGTAATATTAACATGTATGCTACATTAGTATCTTCGGCAACTAAAATAGAGAGGAGGTGGACAGTAAAACTAATAAAGGGTCTATTCGGAAACAGAGAAGTGTGGTAAATATGGTTTAAGTATTTTTATTAGGATTCTTAGAAAGTTTACAATATACCCACGACAATAACGAAAAAATGTAGCTAGTTTTGTTGCTGCGTCACAGAAAAGTATCGGTATATCTAGATTTCTACCGGTTATCATTCATTCCAAATAAATACTGCAGTGGTGAGGAATCACGATTTCCATTTATTCTTAAAAGAATTGCAATGCGACCTAAATAATTTCAGTAAACTTTTTGGTCTCGTAATTTGGGAGCTGAAAAACGCTCTTTTAAAGAAATATTTGGCTTGTATTCTCTGTTAAATACCGTGAATTAATTTTAATTATACTCTTCGCATATCTAAGGAGGCACCTCCAAATTTGTTTTGTACATGGGAGCTTAACACTTTGTGGAAACTCGTATTTGCTTTCTTTACATTTCATGAAATAGGAACCACTTTTTTCCTTACAACAGCCATCGTCATTTGAGGTGTCCACGGTTCATCCATGTGTAAAGGAAAGAAGCCAAGCAGTCGTTTGGATTGTTCAAGTACTTGGTGCAATTGCAGTTACATTCACGTATGTTGAAGAAACCTCTCAGTGCCACGAACGAGCAAACTATGATCTGTCATCCGGAAATAACTGAGCAGACTTCGTGGAGATATTTTTCAGAATGTTTACCAAGAAAATGTGTAAGTATTGCCTATAATGTGATTTCTACAGTCTGCAATTCAACTATGGGTTCAAATCACTTTCGACGATATATCGGGCTGCAGCACTTTCTGATACGCATGACATGTTGACATAATTATGCGGACGCTACAGACGCACAAATTTCTCGGCCTTGGGATTTGAGAATTGAGGAACGCCGTTCGAAAGAAATGTTTTTCTGGAATGCTCTGTTCACTACCATGCAAGATTAATCACATTGTTCATAATTCTAAGGAAGAGCTCCATTTGCGCTGCACTACCACTTCTATGGCTGTAGAATCCGCTGCCAGACTTGGTAACGCGACGAACGTTAGCTGCAGGTATGTCAGTTTGCAGCTTGAAACGTTCTCTATTACGGGTACCTGATAATAAAAGAATTCTCTAAAATTCCATTTTCATCAAAATCTTTTCATATATATATAACTGCTAAGTTTTTCACTTCATACACCTGTAGTTATATTTTGGACTTTCTTTTATTCTACCTTATGGTTAAATCAGAATGGAGAGTACGGATTTAAATGACGAATAATACTTCCTCGATGCTAATTCTTAAAGAACGTTTTCTAGAGTAAAAGTGCTTTTGTTGTTGTTGTTGTTGTTGTTGTTGTTGTTGTGGTTGTGGTCTTCAGTCCTGAGACTGGTTTGATGCAGCTCTCCATCCTACTCCATCCTGTGCAAGCTTCTTCCTCTCACAGTACCTACTGCAAGCCACATCCTTCTGAATCTGTTTAGCGTATTCATCTCTTGGTCTCATTCTACGATTTTTACCCTCCACGCTGCCCTCCAATACTAAATTGGTGATCCCTTGATGTTTCAGAATATGCCCTACCAACAGATCCCTTCTTCTAGCCAAGTTGTGCCACAAATTCCTCTTCTCTCCAATTCTATTCAATACCTCCTCATTAGTTATGTGATCTACACATCTAATCTTCAGCATTCTTCTGTAACACCACATTTCGAAAGCTTCTATTCTCTTCTTCTCTTAACTATTTATCGTCCGCGTTTCACTTCCATACAAGGCTACACTCCATACAAATACTTTCAGAAACGTCTTCCTGACACTTAAATCTATACTCGATGTTAACAAATTTCTCTTCTTCAGAAACTCTTTCCTTGCCATTGCCAGTCTACATTTTATATCCTCTCTACTTCGACCATCATCAGTTATTTTGCTCCCCTAATAGCAAAACTCATTTACTACTTTATGCGTCTCGTTTCCTAATCTAATTTCCGCAGCATCACCCGATTTAATTCTACTACATTCCATTATCCTAGTTTAGCTTTTGTTGATGTTCATCTTATATCCTCCTTTCCAGACACTGTCCATTCCGTTCAGCTGCTCTTCCAGGTCCTTTGCTGACAGAATTACAATGTCATCGGCGAACCTCAAAATTTTTATTTCTTGTCCATGGATTTTAATTCCTACTCCGAATTTTTCTTGTGTTTCCTTCACTGCTTGCTCAATGTACGGATTGAATAACATCGGGGATAGACTACAACCCTGTCTCACTCCATTCCCAACCACTGCTTCCCTTTCATGTCCCTGGACTCTTATAACTGCCATCTGGTTTCTGTACAAATTGTAAATAGCCTTTCGTTCCCGCTAAAATATTTTTCTTCAAATATCTGAGCGCTATACTTCACCTCTTTGACCGAGTTCTCTAACACAATTTAGTACTTCGGCTGCCGAACCTGATGCAGTCGATCTGAGTTGTATTGGTAAGCGATATTTTCTTCAGAACTTCAGGCTGGCAAGGAGAGTAAATCTGGTGGTAAAGCTCCTGAGACTCAAACATTTATTCACGAATGAAGGAATTTGCTGTTAGCAGCTGATCACAATTGGAAATTTATTGTAACAATGATAATAATAAATGTAATAATAAATATAATGATAAATATAACGTCTCGTAAACGATGGAAAACTGGTGGGCAAATAAAGAGAACCAGAAGAACAAGGAGAACGGAAAATGAACCTGCTTTACTTAGCGTCTTCCTCTCTGGGAGCTTTGGAACTAATAATAATAGTAATAATAATAAAATTTTGAACACAGTGGCTTCCATTATTCACAAATTAACCTCATTCTTACATTGATAGGACCAAAGTATTCGTATGCTGCCACAAAGGGATTGACTACCTTCTCTGTGAGTTAAACATACTCATCAGTAAGAGAATTACTTTGAATCATATCTCGGACAGTTCACTCTACCTAAAAATGCCCACTAGCACGCTGCACTGTCATGGATAAAATCAACTGAGGCTCTACAGGCAGCTGAATCTCAAAGAACCCACTCCCCTTCTCGGAGTAAGGAATCGCTTTATGGCAACCATTTGGGATTTTTGAGTCCGATTTCATTCATTTCATAGTCGTACAAATGACTTCTTTACTCTTTCATGCTTTTTACAAAAATGGTTCAAATGGCTCTGAGCACTATGGGACTTAACATCCGAGGTCATCAGTCCCCTAGAACTTAGAACTACTTAAACCTAACTAACCTAAGGACACCACACACATCCATGCCCGAGGCACGATTCGAACCTGCGACCGTAGCGGTGGCTTAGTTGCAGACTGGAGCGCCTAGAACCGCTTGGCCACACCGGCCGGCTGCTTTTTACACCCACCATGAGTAATTGCCGAACATTATCATAATCTGTGTGGCCGTTCCTCATAAAGGAACTGAATTTCTGCTTCCATTCGCTGTTTGAGTGTGATTTTATTTTGGTAAGTACGACGCGTTTTGACTTATCGATTTCAGGTGCTAGTTTTGACACAGTATTGTACAATATCGTCTAGTTATGTGTTATTCCAAAGCGAGGTATTGCATTTTACGTTTGTTTGTTTTTTCCTGTGATATCAACATTGTTGTAAGACCGTTAGAATTATTTCCGCCTTGGGCTGAATTGAAAATTGCGACACTGATTGTTGGATCACTGCAACACTTCCACTTTCGAAACTTTAAATATTGGGCTAAACCGTTCGGAAAATTTGTACAAGTATTGCAGGGTAGGCTTTTCTGAGAAATAACTGTTAAAAAAATCGATACGTTGCGGCGTTTCCGAGTTAATTATCTTTGAAGTTAGCCAATCAGGCCGTTTCGCGCGCAGATTCAAGCGGCCCGCCAGAGACGGTGTCGCCAAACGTGTTCTCCTTTTGGTTTCCTAAAAGCGAACAAGAGAGCGATGCAAAATCTGGGCTACGCTGCGGTATGAGAACAACTGTCACAAATTGTATCCGACAGGCCGCATGAATTTTCTCGCGATATGGCGTTATTGTCTAACTTCAGTGCCAATTAACTCGAATATGGCGCAACGTATCGAATTTTTTTCTTCACATTTATTTCCGAGCACAGCCTATCCTGCAGTACCCTTACAAGCTTTTTACACTGTTTCCGACCAACCTGTATATGACATTCATTGCCTTACGTGGCGCTAATAACATAAGTTTATCCTTTATACAATGGCCGTAGAATGCCCCTCACAATTTGAACGTAAGGTTCTTTCTTGTAAATAAAATTTATTTCTGATATTCTCATATTCAGGTTCTCGTATAGTTATGGGTTACTCCCGAGCCAGGTGCAGTGTTCTACGTTTTACTTCGTCTCTTTCCAACGTTACCAACGTTATTTAAGAACTATCCATATTATTAATAAATCATCTACCCGGAGCACGGGTCGCGCTCATAGTTTCAGGTTCCCTTAAAGGTTTCTAGGGGAAACAAAAATGTAATTTTCAGTACTTCATATAACAGGCACGAAAATTGTGTTTTATTCAGCTGTGATTAGCCGTAAATAAAGTAATAATTATCAGCACAATATTACACGCAACAGAGGATGACAGGTCAACAGAAGTTAAGGATTTTATTTCATATAATTATTTAGCGAATTTAAACATTTAAAATACTCTTATAATCTACTCATTAAGAGATGTAATTACTAAAGGACGTTTTCTAAACATCACAAACCGTATTTGAAATTTTCATTTGCCAAATAGGTATTCGGGTGTATAACCCACCAAAAGAACACAGACTACTACATAAAAGATTCAGCTACAATTTAGCTCAGCAACCAAAACTCAGTAACATTGTACCTATGACTGGACATATTAAAGTAGTATTAGCTGCTTCAAAAATGCCCGTCGTTGGACATGATAGTATTACAAGCAAAGCAGGCAAGGTTATTGATAGATACAGCAAAGATAATATATATAAAGAACGAAGGAAATGTTATGAACCACTTGATGATGGGTTTTGTCCAACGAATATTTCTATTACAGCTCAAGGCATATAGAAAACATCCTTTCATAAATATCTTAAAGCTGCAGAGCACCAATCATCCAAGATTATTAACAAGTGTGATCTCACATAACATAATAAGTCAAGTGTTTAAGTTAGAAACAAGGTACGTCTGAAAAGTTAAGCGAGTACTCTCAGAACATGAAGGAAACAAGTGTTACAAACAAAATACGTTTACTGGCGTTCAGAATAATCACCGCTAGCCACAATACTTTCTGACATTGGATGTAAATCAGTTGGAAACTTACAACAAACGCTTCTTGTGGATTTCTCGAAGCACTCCGGTCACGAGTTGTTGGAAGTGCTACCAATACGATCTGAAGACCAAGCGATAGCCAATGGCAAGGTGTTCATCGTCTTCTCCACCTCCCAAAGGGCCTGATCCATCATTAATTTCTACCCGAAAGAGGTTGGGGAGATAGTGACCACCATACCATGGATTGTCGCTTGGTCTCCGGACTGTATTGGTAGTACCAGGTCTCACCTCCTGTAATGATGCGGATATCAAACAACATGTGACCATGGCGCTTCCAGCAATTCCACAAGAAGCGTTTGCTGACATCTTCCTGTAGCTCTACAACCGATGTGAGAAGTCTGTTGTAGCTAATTGTGTTTACCTTGAAGGCCAGAAAAGGGTTTCTGTTTGTAACTCGTATTCGTTTATTTTCTGGGACTATTCACCGAATATTTCAGACGCATCTTGTATGTTTTGAGGCAGCGTAACTCAAGCCGTGCAATTTTTTTCTTGTCTCATCAGTCTTCTGACTGATATGTTGCGGCCCGCCACGAATTTCTCTCCTCTGCCAAATTCTTCATCTCAGAGTAGCACTTGAAACCTACGTCCTCAATTATCTGCTGGATGTATTCCAATTTCTGGCTTCCTACATAGTTTTTGTCCTCTACAGCTCCCTCTAGCATCATGGATTTCAGTCCCCGATATCTTAACAGATGTCCTATCATCCTGCCTCTTCTCTTTGTGAGTGTTTTCCAGATATCCTTTCCTCTCCGATTCTGCGCTGAACCTCCCCATTCCGTACTTTATCACTCACATTATATGAGAATGAGAACACTTAGCAACATAAAAAGGCATAATTTCAAGCCTTTAAGAAACATTTTCTCGGTAGCGCTCACAACAAGATGCTGAAAGGCAAATAGTTCATCTCTTACAACATTTTCACTGTTCATGCAGTAAAACGTTCCCCACGATTTCCGAAATGGAGTGTCCCATGTGTCCAGCTCCAGCTACTATTCCGCATTCAAAGCCTGTTAACTCCCGTCGTGCTGCCATAATTACGCCGGAAGCCTATTCATAACATCGCCTGAGTACAGCTCCGCCAGTGCACTGCTGTTTTATACCATTTTTACGTAACACTATTGCCATATGTAAATGTGCATGTTGCCGTATTGACTTCTCTTACCTCAGAGTAAGTGTGATTCTGTAGCTCAGCAGGTAATTGGCAGACAACAAATGGACAATTCCGGGGTTATGGGTCAGTCAGTTGTAGGACTTACCTGTCACTTATACGTTCTTTCACATACGGCAATAAGTCATGTACGTAGAAAATGCTGAGGTGCATAGTGTTTCGGAATGCACGGGCTGGATAAGTTAGTTCCATAGCTGAAGGAAGGCAAGGGCTATGTCTTCCTGCAACCGTCTGGGTGAGTTAGTTCCACAGCTGGAGGAAGGAAAGTGTTATGTCTCCCTGTCACTGGCTGGGTGAGTTAGTTCCACAACCAGAGGAAGGAAAGACCTATGTCTCAGTGTAACTGGCTGGGTGAGTTAGTTCCATAGCCCGAGTCTTTCCCAGCCCGAGTCTTTCCCTTCATCTGGCTATGGAACTACTTCATCCTGCAACCAGCTGGGTGAGTTAGTTCACAGCTGGAGAAAGGAAAGGACTATATCTCCCTGTAACTGGCTGGGTGAAGTAGCTCCATAGTCAGAGGCACGAAAAGACTATGTCTCCCTGTAACCAGCAGGGTGCGTTAGTTCTATAGCCAGAGAAAGGCAATGGATACGTCTCCCTGTAACTGGCTGGGTGAATTAGTTCCATAGCCCGAGTCTTTCCCTTCATCTTGCTATGGAACTACCTCACCCTGCAACCAGCTGGGTGAGTTAGCTCACAGCTGGAGATAAGGTAGCTCCATAGTCAGAGGAATGAAAAGACTATTTCTCCCTGTAACCAGCCGGGTGAGTTAGTTCCACGGCCAGGGGAAGGCAAGGGCTGTGTCCCTCTGTAACCGGCTGGGTGAGTTAGTTCTACAGCCAAAGGAAGGAAAGAGCTGTATCTCAGTATAACTATCTCGGTGAGTAAGCTTCGCAGCCAGAGGAGGGCAAGCGCAGTGTGTTCCTGTAAGTGATTGGGTAAGTTAGTTCCATAGCTGGAGAAAGGCACCATGCCTCGTATAGCACTATGGTGTTCAAACCAGCCATCGGGTTGAATACAGCTTCTTGACCCTTCCCACAGCCACTGTATGAGCTCATCTTGAGACGGAATGCCTCTGAAGAACTTTTTATGTTAAAAGGCTTAATTTTTTAATTATTAAACGAATTTCATCAACACTCTATTAGGTTGGTGCATAAGTTCATGGCGTTTCTTCATAAGTTTAATAAACGCAATAAAACCACATAACAGTGCCTTTAGTTATCAGTAGTATCTTCTCCTTTACTATTCACAAGATTCTGCCAACGTCAGGGAACTTATTGATTCCACGGCTGTAGAACTCACGTGATTCTGAGGCGAAGAACTCGTCGAGCCATGTTCGGAACGAATTACATCCGGAAAAAAAATTCCTTCAAGGTTGTTCGATAGCGAGCGGAAAAGGTGAAAATCTGACGGCGCAAAAGAATGCAGGCGGGCGTTATCGTGGAATAGCATCACTTTACGCAGTCTTCCCGGTTGTTGTTCTTGGATCGTGTCTGAAAGACATCTCAACTGTTGACAGTAAATGTCAATAGTGATGGTCACACCTCGCGGAAGCAATCTGTAACAAACCGCACCGTCGCTGTTCCTCCAACATAATCTTCTGTGATAACATAATCTTCTGTGGATGCGGGCAGGTCTTTGTACGGGGAGTTGCTACTTTGTTTTCGATCAATCAGTCCTTCCTTTTCTTTATGTTAGCATAAGACGCTATTACTTGTCACCAGTTATGAAACAAGATAGAATGGTCGGTGTTGTTCACGAGCCAATTGATGATGAGCCAGCAGAGATATACAACACATCCCAATTTTTGTGAATTTGTCTTAGAGCACACACCCGACCTTGAACCCTCCCCACTGCATGCAAATGTCACGCGATTGTGGAATGATCACAGTTCATCACATTTGCCAATTTCCGAGAACACTGACGCGGATCTTTGTGGATTCATGCGTTTAAACGATCTCCACCAAACACTGAAGGTCTTCCTGAACGTGGAGAGTCACTAATATCAAAACGATCCTCCTTAAAACGAGAAAACCATTTTCTTCCCCTTCTCTGTCCAGTGACATTTCTGGTTGTCTCAGCTGCTGTCACCCCCTACTGAATTCAAACAGAAGAATATGTCGGAAATGTTCAGATTTCACCACTTGCAACTCCATTTTTTACCGTCCACAGCTCCACTCACTGTCTCCAAATGACAGTATGTAAATTCAAATAGCAACAGTGAACTACAAATAAAAAATGACAATCGATACATAAGTCCACAGCAACTCGAAAACTAACATGCAAAACAAAACGCTACCTGCTGACCACCAAATACATCTTTATTCTTCATGTCTAGATATTCATTTCCCAATATTGTCACCCTGACGACAAACATATTTCTCCCAATCAGACCAGTTTGTTAATAGCGTCACTGTAGACTGTTGGACTCCGTTTAAGGAACCACAACGTCACCCCTGCTTGCACCGCTTAATCGCTGTCAAAGAGAAGTCCTCGAAGATATTCTTTAAGTTTTGGAAACAGATGTCACACACATTGAGGTCAGTACCACTGTTTCCTTTGTTACTAGCATGAAACAGCCAACGGCGCGCACCTTTCGTTCTTCTACGGATTTCAATTGTAGGCACGCTTTTGGCGGTTAAATACTAGATTGCAGCACGCTATTTCTCACATACGGACATGGTTACGTTACATACCGCCGTGTTACACTCTGCAATTCGGAGCCCTCTAGCGCCAGGGGTTGCAACTTGTGTCAGCAAAGCGCGAAAGTCGATCGAGTGGAATGCATGACATGTAATACCTCAAACGATATTTAGAACAAAATAAAAAATGGCAGGCATTACTTTGCAGCACGCTCTCTTATAATGGATAAAGTGAAAACATCATAACGAACAGATGAACCCCAAAAACATCATGACATACCAAAAATCAAGGGCAAAGACATACGTAATCTCCTTCATTGATTTCAAAAAAGCATATGATTCGATTGATATAGAATATCTATTATCAGTCCTGGAATAAATGTGTTTGGAGAAGAAAACAACTAATATTATAAAAGCGGCCCTTACAAATACATTTTCAAAAGTTAAATTTATGGGAGAATTATCGGAACGCTTTGAAATAAAAACGGGAGTGCGACAGGGGGATGGGCTCTCACCGTTTCTGTTCAATTGTGCGCTTAAGAAAGTAGTCAGAGAATGAAATACAAATATTGAGAGCGGTATAAGACTAGGTTGCAAAAGAAATAACCGTAAAGTAAATTGCATTGCTTTTGCAGGTGATATGGCCATGTTTGCTGAAACAATGGAAGAAGCACGGGAGCAAATCCTTGAACTAAAGAAACAAGCAGCTAAAATAGGTCTCCACGTCTACTTTGAAAAAACTAAGATAATGACAAACATCAAGCACTCATGTAAACACCTCAAAGTTCAAGAACAAAAGATTGAAATAGTAAAAGAATTCAAATACCTCGGAGAATGGATTAGTTGGAATGCAGGGGAAAGCAATGGAATACATAAAAAATTAATTTGAATTGGCCTTCCAACTAACAAAAAATACGTACAACAAAAAATCCCTTTCATGGGGGTCCAAAATTACACATTACAAGACAGTTACAGAAGCACTGTATGCAGCAGAAACACCAAACATGAGTTTCAAAGACCAAATGGAGAAACTTGAGCTAAAGGAAAGAAAAAATTTAAGAAAAATCATAGGACCAAAATTTCAAGACAATGAGATTATATACATCAAAAATGAAACTCTCTACAAGAAAATTCAAAAACTTTCAGACACTATGCGAAAAAGGAGAATAAAATTTTATGTTCATCTTCAAAGAATGAATTCCAACAGATTAATTAAACAAATCTTTGACTTTTTCCTTAACCCCAAAACGAAACCTGAAACTGGTTTAAAGAAACCGAGAAAGGCCTAGTAGAATTAAAGATTTCAGAAAATTAAATTATTGATTGAACAGCTAAATTAATTACTAAAGATGAAAATATAAGGTTCCAAGACAAATCTACACAAAAGTCCAAATCCCTCATTTCGGAAGAAGAGAGGAAAAGAGGATCAGAAAGAATGAAGAAATACTGGGCCCTAAGAAAAGAACAACGCACAAAGAAATGATTGATCCAGCGTACCCCAAAGAGGATGAAACGTAAGAAGAAGAAAGAACAGATGAACTTTACTTAGGTCCTTCTACTACCTTATATTAAGTGAAAGTCACGTACTACGAGATTTCGACGTCACTATAAAATATTCTAAAAGAAGAGTTTAAATAATTCCTTTGTGCAAATTGACGTACGTAGACGGCTACCATCTATAAATGACAGAATTCTCCACGTTATTTTTTGTTGTTTGGTTAGAGCACACGAAATTTTTCATTTGTCTCATATTATACACCAACATTGGTAGTATATCACCGATGCAAAAATTGATGTTGGCGAGTACGTGGCGCCATTTCACTGCTTATTGTTTACTGTTAAGAGATTTGTGAGTTACTCAAGTTTCGCGCCATTCACAAAGTAGTTTCCTTGTTCCGTCACGGCTAAGGCTCCTAGTATTTGGCGAAATACGTGAAAGTACTGAAAATTGCATGCCTCGTGTTAAGACGACGTATATGAGTGTGTAATTAGCTGATTTAGTGCCTGTAGAACTTAAGTATGCAACGTGTTGCCAAGCGGAACGCATAACACAGTTAACATGAATAGTGACACAATTAACAGTCCTGTAAAAGATCTACATAAGGGTCAATAGCTTGGGCACCAGGTACTATTGTTACACAAACGTGTGAGCGTTTCACACTCGTTGACACTTCTGCATCTCTTACATCTGTAAAACTAATGCTCGGTCGCTGCACACAACGGAAACTTGTCACAGTAACCAAACATCCTAGAAACGCAGCACGTTACATCCATTACTTACGCGTCACGTAACCATAGGCAAGTTTTAGGAAATTAGTGATTTCATGATCATCTTTATATGATGTAACCGAGAGAATATTTAACAATGAATAATACAAAGCAATGTCCTGGAAGTTGTACCAAACTAGAATAAAATGACTCCGAACTCCGTGGGCCTGGATAACTGCAAGGAACAAAAATGAATAAGACTTCCACATCTAGGCAGCTCACAAAATCCGGATAAATGGGACAAATATTTAATATGTGTAGACTGAGTATTCAAGATACATAACCAAATGAATTAAATGGAAGCTTCTCCGATGATGAATTGTGCTGTTGCCTGAACGAAACTTACATTCTTCAAGTACCTCACGAGAGGCCACCAGTCAGCGCTAGACATGAACCGGAAAGCGAATCCTCTCCAGTCCAGTTTCTCTCCTAAACTCCCCCAATACCCAAACTACCATTCTGACTAACGAATATATTCCTTTTTCTACGTAAAAACAGGGAAAAGGACCAGAAACTTCCAACTCAAATATTGCAAAAAACGTCTTTACGATTCTTGCTTTTGGTACTGGTTACGAACCGTCTTCGTTAATTGTTCACCAACGTCTTAAACACATCTGGCATTACTTTGGATTGGACAATCCACAATTTTTTTAGAGACTTAACGAACTTTCTCATGACATAGAAGGGCTGGTAGGCATCTCCTCTTCGGTGTGCAGACAGGACGGCAGATTTCACTTTCACGGAAGACCTGTGGGCACTGGCGGTGCTGTGGCAAGCGGATCAGCGCCAGGAACTGTCGACAATAAGCATTACAGGAAACAGGACCAGCTTTCGTGAAAAATAATGCCACTAGAAGGCGAACAATCCCTGTTTTTGAGACACCGTAAAATGCCTTCTACTGGGAAAAATTGAATGCTCTCCATTCCCAGCAAAATGTACGAAGCTCACACAATTAGTTATCAGGTAATCGTAACATAGCTGAAATGTGCAATATGACTGGCCATGCTCCAGTATTTTCGGCTGTAAGCCAAGATATCGTTGCTATTTGTCGGAAGATCCATGAGGCTGTTGGTGGATGACGCTGTTGTATGTAGGGACGTAGCAACCATAGAAAAAAGTAGAGAAATGAAGGAAGTCCTGTACAGATTCAACGCTTGGAGCAGGGATTGATTATTGACCCTCAACATAAAAAAATATAATGTATTGTGCATAAGTAAGTGGTAAGACCCGTTATTGTTTGGGTACATTATTTCAAAACACATAGTAGGCACATCGCATAAGTACCTGAGAGTACGCGTACAGAGCGATTTAAAGTGTAAGATCTCCAAAATTAAGTTATATAAATTTATTCGAAAAGTCTTCTGGGAACGTAGTCCACCCAGAAATGAGGTAGCATTCGAAAACTTTCCTTTGAACAGTACTTTTGTATCGTTCGTTATTTCATCACTCTCACCCATTTACAATGTCGGACTCTATAAGAGAAGTGTTGTCCATCACGGCGTGATTTATTATTAAGATTCAATGAGCGTACTTTCCTAGAAGAGTCAACGTCTATACTGTCATCTCCGATTTATATGTATTGATTCTGTGTTGATGTTACGAACTTTCAGGGATGACGTAGAGGGGTAAATGTATCAAACTGAGGTAAGGAACCCTGGTCCAGAAACGACTGAATCGAAAGTAATAAGCGAAAATCGTTCTGATACCTTTGAAAGTGGAATACATGTACCGTTACTGTTGTTGCTATGATCACAGGGTAGGCAACTTCCATGGGTGGTAGTATGGAGCAAAAAACTTGGTCAGGCCCTCTGTGGGTTCCGTACGAACTTAATTACGTTTACAGAAAGTTTATCCATCCTGGAAACAGAGAATTTCAACTGTTTTTGAATATTATCGACATTGAGACTGGCAAGTATCAGTCCAGGAAATTCCAAGACTTACGGGAGGTCGGATAACAAAAGAAGAAAATTATTTTCGTATTATGTTATCACAAACTAACACTTTCCGAAAATTTTCCTTTACTTGTCCAGTTTAACTTTGATTCTTGACCAATTTCATGATTCTAGGTCAGCGTGAAGAACCTTATATGCCTTCTTGAGTCAGTTTGCGACCATCAAAATATGTGACACAAACGACCTTTTCTTTTGATTGTATTGAATTAGTGTGTGACATCAGTTTCAACTTGATATGTCTACCCATTCCTGAGAAGAAAGGGTCTTAACAGACGAACAGACCGACAGTCAGACATTAAATGACAAAAGAATTTTTCTCGTGTTGTATAATAATATATTAACGCTTTTCGGATTTTTTTCCTTTACATGTACTGTTAAAACTTGCTTCTTGCCAAATTTCATGATTCTAAGTCAAAGGGAAGTAGGTTTTCATGTGTGAGTTTGCGAGTATCGATATCTGTGACGTAAACGGCCGTAACTTTCGATTTCACTCACTTAGAAACTTCCATTGTTTACGCCGCCAAGAGACCATAGACCTTGGTATGTGACACAAATTTCAACTTGATATGTCTACCCGTTCTAGAGTAAAAGGGGTCTGAACTAGCAGACGGACAGACAGACAATCGGATAACCAACGTCAAAAAAAATTTTCGAGTGATATAATTACAAGTTTACAACTTTCGCATTATTTTCTTTACTTGCACTTCATGATTGTAGGCCAACGGTAAGTACCCTATACGTTTTGATCAGTGTGTTTTCGAGTGCAAAAATGTGTGACATAAAGAGCCGTACCTTTTTGATTGCATTAACTTAGAAACTTCAATGTTTTACACCTCCAGAGGATCACAAATCTTAGTATGTGACATATATTTCAACTTGGTACGTGTAGTCGTTCCTGAATGAAATGGTTTTTCACAGTTGAAGAGACAGACAGGCAGACGGACGGGCAAAAAAACTGATACTACAAGAGTTTCTTGTTTACCGATTGAGGTACGAAACCCTAAATAGGAAACAGTTTCTGGTAAACATGGATTCTAAATCACATGCCTTAAGAGCTATTGGCACTTGTTCATTAGAAATGTGTTTCACAGTAGCGAAGGTGAACATTGGCTCAAAGCCCGTAACGTATGCACTATAGACCCCATATTTAACAGGCATTTCTTTCTTCTTTTGGTCCATACTACCACCTCTAAAAGCTACCTACGCTACAATTGTAGTAGCAACAACAATTGTAGACGTATTCCACCATCAGAGATTTATTGATACATTTACCTTTTGGCATCATCCCTGAATGTTTGTAACATCATCCCGTAATCAGCGTTTGTATGTTGAACGACGAGGAAAATAAAGTTAAAAGAGAATCGACCTCATACGGAAGCTTACCAACAATCGATCCTCCAGCGCACCATTTGGTACTCGAACAGGAAAGGGGAAGAAGTTACAATTTTACACAAAGCATCATAAGGTGGTTTTCGAAATTTGTAAACCTAGATTTTGATGCGAATTCCACCTGGCTATGTTAAACTTTTCTTCCGAGTACAACAGTGTCGTAACTGAACTCTAGTTGATTGTGGCACGCCTTGCAGACAACAGGGCTAGCAAAGCTCCACCAAATTGTTATAATTTATTGCTGACTTGAATCTTTACTTTCCGCATGATCATTGCCACTTCACTAACATTGTCACCTTCCTGGAAGTATGAACCGGCACAGAAAACGTAAATACATCTCAGGAAAAGTCGCATCGCGTTACATTTGTACTCAGCACTCTTATTTTCTGCTAAATATTTCCGACCGTACAGCATTATTCGTCGAGTATCTATTTCCATACCCTTTGCTAATTGTCGAAATTTGTGACTAAAGCCACAAGTAAATAGCCATTGTATAGTCATGACGTCAGAGAATCTCTTTAACAGCAGCATGCTACTGGCAGAGAAACGCAGCGTTTGTGAAATGTCTGGGGCGCAATGTGGGCGGGCCGCCTTTGTTCCTTATTCTTTTGTACTCCTTCTGCCGAGAGGAGAATAATACCAACTGCGGAAGCTTACACTTAGTGATTCCCCCTTTTTTTCATTTTTACCGAGTACACGAATAGCTCGGAAGCCCGTCGTGGCACAGTGCTGCCCCCATCGTTACGCACTTGGCTTGCTCATAATACAAAATTGCTTTCACTTTTTCCATCATTTTGAATTTCATCCATACTGACGTCTTGTAACACGGGCCCTCAACCTATACGAATTTTTGAGTACGTTTCATGCTTAGGGCTGTAGAAGGTTTTATTTTCTTGTTGCCGTTTCAGCGTTGCACCATTGTCTTGCATGTACAAACATAGAATACAAACGGAAACATAATGGCAACATAATGTGAACAGTAAATAAGAGAAATTGCTAACAAGCATATACAAACAGTTCATACCATGTCAGACAAAGATATGTGTTACTAGACACAATTCCCTTGCAGAGTGCTGTGCATCCTGTTAACAAAATGGCTCTGAGCACCATGCGGCTTAACTTCTGAGGTCATCAGTCGCCTAGAACTTAGAACTAATTAAACTTAACTAACCTAAGGACATCACACACATCCATGCCCGAGGCAGGATTCGAACCTGCGACTGTAGCGGTCGCTCGGCTCCAGACTGTAGCGCCTAGAACCGTACGGCCACTCAGGCCGGCGTCCTGTTAACAATTCGCAGGTTTATATGCAAGCAACTGGGGACATGTTGACTGATAAAATCGTACATGTGGTTTCAGGTGGGACGGTTCTTCGTAAACAGACAATCTGGCGTTTGGCTTGAGGGAGGTATCACAAGAAAGAATTTACATTCAGTTGCTGGACATTGCAATTCCTTAGACAGAGCTTTCAGAGACATGTAAGACGAAATGACAGTAACTGCTTTACTGTTGTAAGGCAAATGTCATGCCGACGTTCACTGTCAGACACGTAAGAGGAAAGAAAGGAACTTACAGAAAACTCCTGAGGAAAAACCTTGACTAAGCTTTTTCATCTAACGTCTAACATAAGAAGATTGAAAAAAAAACTCATTAAGTTCAAAGAACTACGCATTTGGTTACGGGTTAATTGAGCAACACGAAATCATTACAGAAAATCTGAATGAACTGCAGGACGAGATGTAACGCACACACGAGATTGCTTATAAAATACAGAAAACCCTGTTTCGCTAAGTATCTTAGAAGATGTTACCTTTTCGTTCGTACCACACTCGTGTAGCTGGAAACGCTACGCCCTCATGGGAAAGCGTCTTCTATACCATCGCACTGGCTATGAATAAATGAGAAAGGAAGGCAACAGTTTCCCTGCACATCACATTAAGTAAACGGAAAAAAGTGCTGACTGGACAGTTACATTAAGGCAGTGTAGAAGAAGAGATATTAAGCAGGTGTGCTCAAAACGACTCATATATTCACAACAGTTGAAGCCACTTCTGAAATTTCTAATGTCCTTCGTACGCATCAAGAGTAAAAGCAAACCATACTAGCGGAAAGTAAAAAAAAAAAAAAAAAAAAAAAAAAAAAAAAAAAAAAAAAAAAAAAAAAAAGCTCTGAATCAACTTTCCCACATGACTGATATTTTATTTCCGTATTACCCATATTGTCTGTAGTTCCTTGTCGCATTTGATTTGTTGTGCGTGTGATTTAGACAGAGTGTCCACTACTTTTGCAGTCAAGATTTAGATCTACAGTTGTTCCAATGTAAAACGTAACAAGTCGCCGTTTTCCTCTCTCCTCGAGCGGTTGTCTTTTTGATTTGAGAAGTAGACTCAATTCCACCTGATTTCGATAGTCCACATCCCACTGCGATAGGGCTGAAGAAAACAGAAATCCTTTGCCTTGGGCTCAGATTTTTTTATACATGGTGTGGGGTTCAAACTCCAGTCACATCACGCCGATCTGAATCATCGCCTGTATTACCTTCTATCAGTGCCACACGCAGATATGGTGTTTTTACCTCACGACTGTAGTGGTGCTCACTTCTTAGGCAGGGCTGTGATCTATCTTTGTTTTATCCTGTCTGTACACTGAACAAGCAGTGAAGGAAACCAAGGAGAAATTTGGAAAGGGCAGTAAAGTTCAGACAGAGGAAATGAAAATAGTGAGGTTTTCTGATGCCATTGTAATTCTGCCTGAGAGGTCGAAGTACTTGGAAGATCAGTTGAACGGAATGGATGGTATCTTCAAAACAGATTATAAGATAATCATCGACACAATCAAAACAAACTCAACGGGTTGCATTCATTTAAGTCAGGCAATGCTGAGAGAATTAGGAAATATGACACTAAAAGTAGTTTTCAAGCTTTGCTCCATACACACAGTCAGTATACGATGATGGCCGAAGTAGAGATGATATTAAATTGAATACCACCAAAAAGATAAGTATGTCAACATCGAATGTAAATTTAAGCATTAGGAAGTTTGTTTCTGATGGTATTTGTAGTGGGGTAGTCTTCTGTAAAACTGAAGCGTGGAAGATAAATGTGTCAGAGAAAAAGAGAATTAGAGAATGTTGTGTACATAGTTCGGCGTAGTCAGCGCGTACACAACTTTCCCACTAGAGCGCGCCCCGCTAAGCACAACAGCGCAGGCGCAGCGCTCGTCCATCTCCGCACTATGAGATGGCGCTGCCTTAGAGACGGACCTAATTCTGCTTCTGCCAATCCGCGTATTAATATGTAATGCAGCCAATGAGATTGCTGCTAACGTAGAACCTTTTCTCCTCACAGATCACACTCGCGCAGTGATACCTGAACGTGCAAGGTATTATAATGAGTGCACAGACCTCCGATTACTCAGTCTGCATTAGTCTGCAATTGTCTGCACCTGTCTGTACCAGTCTGCATTACTCTGTACCAGTCTATAGTCAAGTTTCAGTCTGCGCTTAATAAGATTACCATATTCCTGTACATAGCCATGAAGATAAATGTATAGACACTTTGTCAAGTATCAGAGATATGTGAGAATAAGATTAACGTACCAAGACCAAAGGAACTTCAGACTGTCAATTGTAAACAGCATCCAGAATCAAGTTACGTAATGTCTATGCTTTTTATTATTTTAATAAATGTGTGTGAAAGTTAATCAAGTTCTATTTAAAGTTGGTCACCGTCAATCTGCTACTCTAAGCGTGCAAGTGGCATTTCTATCGTCTGACCTAACGGCAGAAGATAAACACGCCACGATAAGACCACGAGACATATTGCTAACACTCGCCTACTTCGTTAGAGCGACAAGTCAAATAATCTGATGGTGTGTGTACCGAAGGTCTTACAGTACGCACACCACACAGAATAATGCTGAAAAGTTGGTGCATAGAACTAGGGTAACTTCCTGCGAGGCAGGCAGATAAACATTTTATGGATCTGCTTTATTTTATACATGTAATCCAAAGGAAAAGAGAAGCTCTATGGATATTATGTGGGACTGAGATCAATATGGACAAATTAAATTTCATAATAACAATCAACGTAGCAAAACAGACTGATTGAAAACTTTATAAACTGTGAATCGCTATAAACACTTAGGTTCACTCATTATCATCTAGGATATCTGCTGTAGGAAACTTAGATGCAGTACTAAGCTTTTAACGCCTGCAATGATCAAATTAACGAAGATTTGGAAAGACCAAATCCATACAACACACATTGTGAGAAACAGGGTTTCAGAAATGTGAGCAAATGGCGCCCCTGTATTGTCAGCTGTTTTAATTGTAATGTATTACAATGTGAACATGCGAAGTTGGACTAGCCAGAACTATAGTGTTTGCAGGGGTATGCATTCAGAATAATTTTCAGTAGAACAAAGACATAAATATAGTTGGGCGGGGGGGGGGGGGGGGTGATATTTATTTATAACCATGAAGTAGACCGCAAACAGAACTGTCATCCGACGGGTTCCTGAGTATAGTTTCTGAGACGGAGTCAGCGAATGGAACAAGCAGATAACATTCAAAGAGAATTTGCGCGATTTCTAACAGACTTACTCAACGCCACAGAAACATTGACACGTTGACAAATGTCCTGTGGAAGGGACATTGTGCAGTAAAAAAAGGTTTAATCATATGACTCCATGAGCACTCAATCCAAGAAAAATCTAGGAACAAATTTCTTCTTGCAGTTTGTTTCAGCACTCTATACAGGAATAGAACGGGATGACAACCCAGTAAGTTGTACAATAGGAAGTGACCTCTGTCATGTACTTCATAATGATCCGGAAACTATAGTTATGGAGGTAGAGGTAGAACTACAACTCGTTCAGTCACCGTGACAGAAACATAACAAAAATCGTTTGTTCAAACAGACGTTCTTTGCCATGCACCATCTGTGATTGTAATGGGAGAGGAAGGGGAAGTATTAGGATAAAAATGAAATAAGAGGCCAAGAATAAGAATAATAAATTGATGGGTTAGTCGGTCAGGTGAAGAGGTCTAACGGTATGGCTTTTCAGCCAGAACATTGTCGAGTAAGCAGTTGGACTGAGAACGCTAGGAAAAAATGGATTCGCTACAGTCCAGAAAGAGTAACCTAACTAGTTATAATAGTACCTACAATTATTATGATGATGTTTGGTTTATGGAGCGCTCAATTGCGTGGTCATCAGCTCCGTACAAAGCCCCAATTTTTACGCAGTCCATTTTATTTCATACTCCAATCTAGCCACTGTCACGAATGATGATGATGATGATGAAATGATGAGGGCAACACGAACACTCAGTCCCCGGGCAGAGAAAATCCTCAACCCGGCCGGGAATCGAACCCAGGACCCCGTGATCCAGAGGCAGCAACGTTAGCCACGCACAAATACGACAGCTGTTTGTTAGAGTTCTGTAAGGAATTAGTATTCACTATTCATGATATTTAGTTCAGGTAACATTCATTTTTACCAAATAATTTTTTTAGGTTTTTCCTCATACAATTTACAGCTACACTGCGAGCATCTGTCAGACTTTTGGGACGTCAGAAATTCAACAGCTACCCGTATATATATCAAACGGTAAACAATAAACATTTGTACTCAATATGTCTTGGAGAAACAAAACTGCTAGCTACTGTATTTCTGCAGGTACGGTTTTCAGTCATCATCATGATAAATACATTAAATCTAAATCTTATTTTAGATTTGAGTATAAAACTTGAGTGATATACGTTAAGCAAAACATATAGCATGATTGTTTCACGACTTCAAAATGGCTCTGAGCACTATGGGACTTAACATCTGAGGTCATCAGTCCCCTAGAACGTAGAACTACTTAAACCTAACTAACCTAAGGACATCACACACATCCATGTCCGAGGCAGGATTTGAACCTGCGACCGTAGCAGTCGCGCGGTTCCGGACTGAAGCGCCTAGAACCTCTCGGCCGCCGCGGTCGACATTTCATGATTTGATAAACGAGATAATGGAAGACAGGAGGTCTTAATTTTGTATATAAGAGAGATAATTTTCGTGACCGATCGGTAACTCATATTTCATGTGATTTTCTTTCCTGACCCAGTAGCTGTCCACTTCCTTCAAAAAGAAGTATACGGCGTTCGCTAGATGGGTGCAGTTAGCTGCAGCGACAGAAACGAGTGTTTGTTTCCGAGCTTGTGAAGCGTTCAAGGTTGACGTGGGGCAGGTCGCATTTCCTTTGCTGTGAAAGCCACAGACGGATGGAGGTGTCTTGTAGGCCTTTCAGGCCGAGAGTAAAAGACTGACACCCCTTCACGTCTTATAATTAGTGTAAGGGTACATCAGACAGGTTATTCAGAACCCGGGGCGAGCCATATTTGTTCTTGAGCTAGAAACTGAAAATGTATTTATGTCTCTCTTTGCGTTCACCATGATACGAATATCCCGCTTTGAATATAGCTTGAAAACACATTTGACTGGAGGCTTGTGGACCATTTAATTGTTACTTAGTGCTGAGCTCAAATTGTGTCGCACTGGGACTACTCCCGGAACACCGCGGTTGCGCTAGCACTGTCTTGTCTGTTGATACTTCGTTCCTCGACTTCCGGGAGGCATTCATTGCATTTCCACACTCTCGTTAAGTGAACACAGTATTAGCTTATCCAGTAATGGGCTGGGTTTGTAACTGAATTCAGGACTTCCTAGTAGATAGAAATCAACACGTTGTTCTTAATTGAGAAATATCGACAGCTGTACGGTCATACAGTATTATCACAACACCTTACAGTAAATATATGGTGGCGTGTCGATAAGTATTATCTCTGAATTTTTTGCTTGAAACCTCTTTAAGTTTTTTTATGGAAACAAAGATTATTAACATTCTAAATTTTTATTCTTCATGTCTACGTATTTATTTATCAACATAGTCTCCCATTAAGAGACCTGTCTATTGACAGCGTCAGTGTCGAATGACTATGTTGACGAAACCACAGCCTTGCCTCCGGTTGCACAGCTTCATTACTATCAAAGTTAGGGGCTCGAAGGCTTCTTCGAATTCTGGCAAGAGATGAAAATCGGATGGAACCAAGTCGGGACTGTATGGAGGATGATCGATGACAGTGAACCCAAGGCGTTGCATTGTTGCAGATGTCGCAGCACTCGTCTGTGGTCTGGCTTTGTTGTGCTGCAAGGGAGGGTACTCCACGTGTGGATCAACTATTAGAATTGTAAACTCGATTACAGCATGCTGTTTCTCACACAGTGACATAGTCATGTTACATTTCGCCATGTCACAGGCTACAATGCGGAGCCCTCCGTGTGCAGAGGGATTCATATACATAGATGTAAGGAATAAACATGTACAATGTTAAGAACGTTTGTTTTATTTAACAAGCTTGGAAAATTTTCACATAAAAAGATCAGAGGCATTACTTTTCAGCACGCCCTTAAATGCTGCAGAGGTTAACAACGGCAGTTCTTTGAGGCTGTTTACTGACAATGCTGTCATCTGTTGGTAGGCTGCAACGTCAGAAGACTTCAGCAAGGACGCCGGTTGGAGCAGAGACTGGCAGTTCAACCTGAACGTAAACAGACAGCACGTACTGCGGACACATCAGAGACCCATTACTATTCAATCACGGTATTCGCGATAAATCATTGGAAACAGTATAGTACCTAAGAGTAACATAAAATAAAATAACAACATGAAATTGTTCAAATGGCTCTGAGCACTATGGGACTTAACTTCTAAGGTCATCAGTCCCCTAGAACTTAGAACTACTTAAACCTAACTAACCTAAGGACATCACACACATCCATGCCCGAGGCAGGATTCAAACCTGCGACCGCAGCGGTCGCGCGGTTCCAGACTGTAGCGCCTAGAACCGCTCGGCCACACCGGCCGGCAACAACATGAAACAAAATGTCGGAAAAGCAAATGACAAGCTCAGATGCGGCAGAGTCATTTTAAGGAAATTTTGCTCACCCTCAAAAGAAGAGAAATACAAAATACATGTAAGACTGGTTCTTGAGTAACCGGCCGGGGTGGCCGAGCGGTTCTAGGCACTACAGTCCGGAACCGCGCGACCGCTATGGTCGCAGGTTCGAATCCTGCCTCGGGCATAGATGTGTGTGATGTCCTTAGGTTAGTTTGGTTTAAGTAGTTCTAAGTTCTAGGGGACTGCTGACCTCAGTAGTTAAGTCCCATAGTGCTCAGAGCCATTTGGTTCTTGAGTATTGCTTACACCGAGACCTTCATACAGGTTGGATTAACAGACGAAATAAATAATACGCAACGAAGAGTGGCACTTAACGTCACGGGATTGTTTAGTAATAGCGACAGCGTTACTTTACCCTCGAAACTTTAGAGGACGTTGCTAAGAGAGAAAGGCTCTGTGTATCACGGGGAGGGCTAAATGGTTCAAATGGCTCGGAGCACTATGGGACTCAACTTCTGAGGTCATCAGTCCCCTAGAACTTAGAACTACTTAAACCTAACTAACCTAAGGACATCACACACATCCATGGCCGAGGCAGGATTCGAACCTGCGACCATAGCGGTCTCGCGGTTCCAGACTGTAGCGCCTAGAACCGCACGGCCACTCCGGACGGTCGGGGAGGGCTACCGCGGGAACTGTGAGAGTGTACTTTCCTGGAAGACTCGAACAACTTATTATTGCGTCTTACATGTCTCGTGAAATGATCACTATCCGTAAATCAGAGAAACTGGTGTTCGTATGTAGATTTATGTCCACGGTAGCTATTTCCGTTCATCATTTGCGCTTGGATCAGGGAAGAGGAAAAATGTTATTGGTGCAACAATTACCCTCCGAAACAGAGGGTACTATGGCGCGCGGAGTATAGGTGTTAATCTTACATGTAGATGTGGAAGTTCCATGGTGTTTCTAAGGAACGGAGAAAAGTCAACGATGAGTCCTTCAGGTGAATTCGGATGGTGCAGTTGGAGTAATGGTAGCCGATAAGTTGGATACAGTAGGTTGAATGGAGTATTCCACCCGGTTTTAACAGTCCGCAACTGATCAACATAGTGGGTACTCTACAAAGAGTCACAGAATTTCACGCTAATTCATTTTCAGAGGATACAATATATCATGCATCAAGTGAACGCAATTAGTACAAATGCTAGAACCACCTTTACGCCCACCGTAGACTTTCGGGAATTGTTTATACGGACGAACTTCCATTGCACCGTATAGCACATTAATGGCCAGTTACACCCTGTGGTCATTTTACAATGCAGCTGCGTCGGTCAAATTTTTGTTGCTATATTTCACAGTCGCAATTGCATTTCAAAACGGTCACAAGCCGAAAGTGGCCTTTAATACAATAAATGATATAATAAAGATTATCTGTACAAATAGTTTGACAGTCTATAGTGGACATAAAAATGGTTTTAGCGTACATAAAATACTTTGAGGCCGTGGAACTGCATATGAACTGTACATACACCGTACGTACTCAACTGGAGCTGTACGTAATCAACAAAAATCTGTGTTGTATGTGCAACATTCTGGAGCTAAAGACTCGACACGTTGTTAACCGGTCGCAAAGGCATTAAGTCACTCTTCCAGTAGACAGGAGTTTCTGTTGTGCGCACCAACTAAATAAGAGATCTAAATTATATTTTATTTGGAGACTTACAAAGTGATACCTCTCTACACCTACATCTACATACATACTCCACAAGCCACCACATGGTGCTTGGCGGAGGGTATCCTGTACTGCCACTAGTCATAGAGCGAGGGAAAACTACAGTCTGTATGTCTCAGCACGAGCCCCAACCCCTCTACTCTTATCTTCGTGATCCGCTCGTACTTTGGAATAGAATCGTTCTGCAGTCAGCCTCAAACGCCGGTTCCCTGAATTTAGTGCTCAAAGTGCTCATCGAAAAGAACTTCGCCCTCCCTCCAGTTATTTCCATTTGAGTTCCTGAAGCATCTCCGTAATACTTGCGTGCTGTTCGAGCCCACCAGTATCTACTCTAACAGTCCACCACTGAACTGCTTCGATGACTTTCTTTAATCCGACCTGTTGCGGATCCCAAATCCTCGAATAGTAGTCGACAATGTCTCGCACTAGAGTCCCATGTGCTGTCTCCTTTATACATGAACCACACTCCTAAAATTCTCCTAGCAAACAAATGTTGCCCATTCGCCTTCCCTACCACAGTCCTCACATGCTCTCTCCATCTCATATCGCTTTGCAACGTTACGCCCACATATTTAATCGACATGACTGTGTCAAGTAGCACGCTACTAATGCCGCATTCGAACATTATAGGTTTGTTTTTCCTACTCATGTGAATTAACTTACGTTTTGCCGCCGTTCATCACACGAACTAAAAATTTCCTCGGAGTCATCTTGTATCCTCCTACAGTCACTCACCGAGGAAACCTTCCGGTACACAAAAGCATCATCGGCAAACAGCCACTGTCTGCTGCTTGCCATGTCCGCCAGATCATTTATGTACATTGTAGAAAACAGTAAACTTTCTGAGTTATACTGCTCACACTAGCACAAAATCAAACGCGTATCTAGTAAATTCTGTTTTTTTTTTTTTTTTTTTTTTTTTTTTAATTGTGTCTACCTCGTTACTACACGAAACTGAAGCAATGTTGAGAGTCATCTAAAGAATTCACAGAAATTCACATACCTGGTGTGCGGCAAAATTCACCACATTTTGTTTGCTAACGATGCGTCTTGCGTCGGATGGTAAGAAAAAGGTACAAGTAGGTGCGTGTAATAAAAAATGTGACGTTCGTTTCGTCGTTAAAATCTTGCTATTAACTTTCTGCCAAAGTTTTGTAATTCCTGTGCGAGGACCAAAGTTTTGTAATTTCTGCGCTAGAATCCGTGCACACTGTCGTTAAAAGCACAGCTATATCTGGTACCAGGAATATACGCACCTTAATAGCACCCATTGTTTGAGGAGTTCCTACAACCTTGGAAAATTCCACTAATGTTAATGGATTCTAGCGTTGCACCTACGTAAAATGTTGAATGAATGAAAACGAAAGACTGAACACTCCACTATCATTTTCTTTTGTAAGGGGCAGGTTCCTACCTATAACGCAATACGAGTAAATGTCCATAGATAGATTTAATTTCGAATTTCCTATACTTGCTTCGACATTTATGTGGAATATTCTGGTCAAACTGTTTTTACGCTTGTTCCCAAATAACGAGATAAACTCCCAGTATGCACCATTTCTCTGTTACGTGCAGCTCGTTTTGACGCTTCGTAACAGTTTCCAGCTGTCTGGGGACAACAGTAGCGTTCACGAGAAATTAACCCCCTATCGGTACTTCATTTCCTGCACTTTGCCTACTTGCAGTATGCCCGACATTATTTTCAGTTCTGACGACGTCCACTGCTTAGATGTTGTCAGTATTGAAAATAATGTCACCAATGTTGTGTCTGGCTTTCGATGGTGTAATACTTTGCACGAACAATTCTTTCTGATCGCACTGGGACGGTATCCACCATCAGTCCGAAGATTGATCACAAGTAGTATGTATGTCATTGCCATACTCCCACCTTTGAACTGACCTACGTAGTTACTTATAAAAAGGACCATAGCTTATTTGTAAAAAATAACAAGTCAAACCATGATGCAACCTACTATTTTTCGCGTTAACAAATCGTTATCGTGGATAAAAGAGATTTTATGTGACAGAAAATATGATTAGAACTGACTATGTATCAAATCCGGGACCTTTGGATCTGTAGTTTGGTACTCATCCAATATTTTGACGAAATTTCACTGAGCAAATTAAATCGTTTGACACAAATAGACTACAGTGACTAAATTTTTAAATAAATGTGAGCGTTTTAACACATTCGCAAGTAAGTCTTCAGTTGGACATTGTGGCAGTACACCTTCTACTTAATATCAGCTTGTTTGTCGTCTTGAAAATCGGAGTCTACAAACATGGTTCGTTCTGGCTCATTATGTTTCTATCGTCTCTGTCTAGGCTGTGGCTATGCCTTTTCTTGTCGTGTTTCATTTGCTTACAGACTGAGAACCTAGTACCCTATAATAGTTATGAATAATACTACTAAAACTTCGCGTATTTCTGATGTTTTCGCATTTTGTCCCAAGCAAGTGGAAAAAGGTGCAGCTGACTACCATATATAAGGAGGGTAACAGAAAAGGCCCTGAAAAATTACGGACCAATATTCTTAGCGTCGCTTTACTGCAGATTTCTTGAGTTTATCTTAAATTCGGATATAATAACTTTCCTTGAGAGAGAAAATCTTCTGACCACAAATTTGCACGGATATAGAAAGCATCACTTTGTGAAACCAAACAATGCATGAAGGGCCACAAGCAGATTATACGTTACTATATTTCCGAAACCATTTGACACGGTGCTATACTGAGACAAGGTACCATCAGAAGTGCCTGAGAGAAGTGTATCAAGACCTCACTTGCTCTCTATACACGTTACCTATCTCACAGATGGTATGAGCAGCATTCTGCGACTGTTTGCTGATGACGCTGAGGTGTACAGGAAAGTGTCATCCTAGAGCGACTATAGGAGGGATGACTTGACAGAATTTCTGTCTCACATGATGAATGGCAGCTTGCCCTAAACGTAGATAAATGTAAGGTAAACCAGATGAGTAAGGAAAACTATCCTGTAACGTTCGAATACGGTATTAGGGGTTGTTTGATAAAGTCACGTCGGTTATTGGCTTAACGATGCAAAGCGACGTGTAATGGGACCAACACCTGAGGTGTGTTGCAGGTAAGGTGGATGATCAATTTTCTTTTATTGGGAGAATCTAGGAATGTGTGACTCATCTACAAAGGAAATTGCATGCAGAACAGCAGCGCGGCACATTCTTGATTGCTGCTCGAGTGTTTGGGACCCTTACCAGATCATATTAAAGGAAGACGTCGAAATGGACCACCCAAACAATACAGGAGAAAACGGTTCTGGTATGAAATTATATAGACAGTCGTTTTTCTCTCGCTCCATTAGTGAATCGGACAGTAAAGGAAAAGACCAGCGGTGTTATAAGATAAACTACACTGTACGCCGTTTGGTAGCTTTCAGATTACGTTTGTTATATAAGTGACAGTCTCTATACCCATCTACGCTTGCTTTTCGTCGGCGCAAATGGCTCTGAGCCCTATGGGACTTAACATCTATGGTCATCAGTCCCCTAGAACTTAGAACTACTTAAACCTAACTAACCTAAGGACAGCACACAACACCCAGCCATCACGAGGCAGAGAAAATCCCTGACCCCGCCGGGAATCGAACCCGGGAACCCGGGCGTGGGAAGCGAGAACGCTACCGCACGACCACAAGATGCGGGCTTTTCGTCGGTATAATGTGTGTAGTTCACCAGTAACGAGTACTAAGCTTGCTTTTTTATTTTCACGAATAGTATCTTGTCCGGAAGCAGTACGTTCTGTAGCTATTAGATAGGGCTGTAGAATGATTGCAGCCATTTTTTCTTTCGAACATTTCCGTATCATCACTGTTTCGCAGCTATGTTCTGTAGCGTATTTCAAGTTGCTTGCTGGGCCACCTGGGCCACTGAGTCACACATCCAGAGTGCAGTCACCATTAGTCTCTCTCTCTCTCTCTCTCTCTCTCTGTCTCTCTCTCTCTCTCTCTCTCTCTCTCTCTCTCTCTCACACACACACACACACAAACACACACACACTCACGAAAAATAAATACACTAAAATCTGCAAAGACGCACCATTTACACACAAAAGGACTACCAAATAAAAGGCAACACACACAGCTAAGAAGTGTACAGAAAACACACACACACACGCACACACACAAAGATAAAATGCAAACAAAATTCTAATTTGGAGCAGAACTCTTTGGTGAACAAATGAACAATGACTGGGCTGGGACACACAACAATCCACAATCACACTGTGTTTTGGTGAAGTGAAAAGTGTTTTACTACGTTATTTGTGGAAAGTACTTGTTATAGTTACGTGTGCATCACAACACCCCACCATGATTAGGAGAATGAATGTGTTTGTCACACGAAAACGTAAGTAAAAACGAATATAGGCGCGAAAACATCGCGACAAACTAAATTACATTCTAGAAGATAGGTTAACTCCCAGCAAAAACTTTCTCATCAACATCGTTTGGTCGGAGATGACAAGCTACCTGTAGTAATTAACACACAAGTGATCGGGAAAACAGAATAAATAAATACGGAAACCCATGTTTGGGAACTGAGAAAAAACGGTGTTTTGCGTAACTGGCGGACCTCACATCCAACAATATTTAAAATTCTTTACTTTTGTAACGTGGTTATTAAAGTATGGCTTGGTATATACACTGTTGAGCCAAAACATTACGACCACTGCCCACTGTGAGGTTCACTACCTCTTGGTGGTGTCGCACGTTACGCAGTAAGGAAAATATGTAATCGGAAGAGAGACGAATTGGCAGTCATTATAGCGAAGACATGGGCTGCGAACGCAGAGATCCACTGATGTAAACGGTTTTGACAAACAACACATTGTTGTGGCACTGTGGCTGGAAACGAGAATCTCTGGAACGGCGAAGCTGGCCGCCTGTTGGCAATGTACTATCGTGAGCACATACGTCAAGTGGCTGAACGATTGTGAAATAACAAGCAGCCGTATAGCATTGGACAATCAAGTCTCATCACAAAACGCAGACGTCAGAGGATCCCCCACTGTGTATTCCGCCATAGGTAGTTATCTGTGGCAGATCTGACTATAGAGTACAAAGCTACTGCAGGCACAAGTTTTTCGGATCACACTGTTCAAAGGCCATTGTTGAACACGGAACTCCACATCTCACGACACCTATGTGTTGCTCTGTTGACCCAACAACCATCGCCAGTTGTGATTGCTGTGTGTCACAGCGTGACTGAGCTCTTACCGTGGACCAATAGAAACGTGTCGACTGTCGTATGAATCGCGTTTCTTATTACCGCAGGTCGATGGTTCGATCCTTACACGCCGTTATCCAGGCGAATGGCTGCACGAAACATGCACCGCGCCACAGATGGAAGCCGGTGAGGGCAGAATTATGATTTGGGATGCACAGAGCTGGGCTTCTATAGATTCTGTGGTCGTAATCGAAGGCATCAGGACAGCAGCGAACTTCGTGAACGTTACTGCGGACCACTACCATTGCTTCAGGCTTGAAATCCCACCTACGCCAATGATACTTCCCAGCAGGATACCTGTTCTTGTTGCAGGAAGAATGGTGCTACAGTTTCTTTTTTTTCTTTTCTTTTTTTTTTTTTTTTTTTAGCGTCATTATAGTGAACCCACATTGATGTCATGGCCAGCAAGAGTGCCTTCTCTGTACCTACTGGAAGACATAATGGGCGCCTGCTGCGTGCCATTAAACCTCCATCCCGCAATTTGCAGGAACTGCTTGACCTGTGCCTAGACATCTGTTGACACATACTTCTGTCAAGGGCTTGTAGAAACCATGCCAAGCAGAATATCTGTTGCACTGTGTTTAAGAAGTAGGCCAACACGCTATTAAACAAGTGGTCATAATTTTTCGGCTCATCAGTGTATTTAAGAGTGCAAAATAACTTTTTTATAGGCTCGAGTGCGTAAACGTGTCCCGAGTATATAACAAATTTCAGGACCTATGGGAGCACGTTTACACATACCATTGAACACAATCATCAATAAACAAAACACATTACTAAAATTTTCAAAACATGTTTTATTGGCTTTGTTATATACTGTAAGTTAACATGGTAAAATACAAAAATATTACTGGCCGTAAACAAATATTTTGGCGAATTTCCATCTGTTAGCGTAATATGGTCTTCACAGAAATTTGAATGTTAGTTAAAGGCCTATTCGAAATCGCTGACCAAGCTGCAATTTAAGCACACAAAAAATAATTCGTTTCCTGTGGCACAACCGTCGTGAGGCCGCCTTTTATATCTAATGCACTGGACTCCTTCCTGGTTTCTTTTTGACTGGTTGTGCCGTTACGAGAAGTAAATCCAAGGCAGTTTTCATCCTCTTCATCTGACTGTAGCAGTTTATAAGAGAAAGAGACAAGAACTGGATGGGACATTCGTTGAGACTGGAGCGCTTGTTAACAGACGCTTTGGATGAACTAGTTTATAAGAGAAGACTGCGAGGAAAGAGGTGATACAAGATGAGACATAAATGGAAGTAGAAATTACACGGACCTGAAGAGAGTGGCAGAAGACAGAAGATTATGGAGAGTTGCCATGTAAAAACTTGCCTTTGGTCAGAAGGCAATGACGAAATCGTAAGTAGATGAATTCTTCTGTTAATGTGACATCCTTTACCAGAAGAGCTTGGTGCATGTCTTCTGCGACTCCTTTCAAGTGGGATATTTTGTCGTCTTATGTCATTCGGATTCACAAACTGCCATAGGGCCAGCCAAAACATTCTCTGAGTACCACTATGTCGCGCCCCATGACGATGGGTCCTACTCTTTAGTTGCTCTTCCGCTAAGTAGACTTGCTGTTGATAGTCGCCAAACATTTTCTTCAGTTCGGACTGGAATTTCTCCCAGCTATTGAGCTTCTCTTTGTCATCGGGAACAGATGAAGGGCTGTACCCTCGGAGTAAAATTGCACGTTTTCCAAACACATCATGCCATCCCACCTATTGCATTTGGTGACTCGGTAAAACCCTTTGCCGGCCGGAGTGGCCGAGCGGTTCTAGGCGCTATAGTCTGGAGCTGCGTGGCCGCTACGGTCGAAGGTTCGAATCCTGCTTCGGGCATGGATATGTGTGATGTCCTTAGGTTAGTTAGGTTTAAGTAGTTCTAAGTTCTAGGGGACTGATGACCTAAGAAGTTAAGTCCCATAGTGCTCAGAGCCATTTGAACCATTTGGTAAAACCCTTTCATCTAGTCCGTCGGTCCTGACCACTGACGCCAAATAACATTGATGGATTCCTTAAGTGCAGCTGATCTACTTTTGTTTTGGAGCCCAATGGTCACTTGAGTATGCAGAACTTGGGAACATGTATTGATTGTACTGTATTCCGGCTCCCGTCCGTGCAGGCGACGATGTTTACTTTGCTTAAATGGAGCCACAGCGATGTAGATTGACAGCAACGTTCAGCCAGAACGGAACTGAACTCCTGTTTAGCGGGTGCTGCTGCTACGTACACAAACACCGAATACTCCAGAATATAGAAACATTAAAAACATAAGAGAATTTCGAGAACCTTCTATAAATAGCAAATACTAAACAATAATTTATTGTTGATGATCAGCAAGCTCGCTGGTCCACAATGCATGTAGCACAGCTCATCACAATATAAATGAATAAATTTGGAATATTACTAGATTGTACGTCGGTGCTAAGTAAAGTATCAAACTTTTCTGACGTCCTGCAACGCTGTATATTCTCCTAATAATAACTGAATGTCACATTCGAAGGATATGCTACAAAGAATATGATAATTATATACATTTAAGTTTATATATTAAGAACGTAATAAACACTTAATTACAATATTACTTATAATAATAGCTATTATGTAAGCCATTAACAAAAACTTCATGCTTTATCAAATTGAAATTCGTATCAGCTGTGAGCGAGACTTCAGGCGTGACGGTGGTATGTGTTCGCGAATTAGCGCGACTGTGTCAGGAGTAATTCAGTTTTAAAATGGAAGCTGAAACCGAGTCAGGTCGGATTATACGTAGTAGGCAGTGTTCCTACGTCAAAATAGATCCGTAGGCGGAAAGAACCCAACGGAATTTTACACCGGCTTCCAAGAGGTGTGTAGGAATAGTTTACTGGATCGTAGGACAGTATCACGAACGTCCGCTCGTTTCCGTGACTGTCTGGTAAACACTGAGAACAACCCAAGAAGCGGAAGGCCATCAACTGCTACAGACTACACCTCTTAGTTTTTTGTTAATTACATTTTGAGAGAGGATCGGCGAAAAACATGTGAGAGACTAATGAGGTCAGAATGTCTCACTTCAGTTTACAGAATCATAACTGAAAAGTTAAAGATGAGAAAAGATGCTGCCAGATGGATTCCGTATGATCTGAGTGAAGAGCAGAAAGCATCTCGCAGAAGAATCGCAGAAGAATTGCTTTAACTTTATCGAACAGAAGCTGAATTTGCACGATAATGCAAGACCGCATATTGCCCTACCAGTGAGAGAAACGCTCGACAAATATGTTTGGGAAATACATCCTCATCCACCACACAGTCCTTATGTGAGCCCACCTGACCTTGATTTGTCTCCAAATTGAAGAAACAACTCCGTGGATACCATTATGATACAACTGACGAAGCTTCCAGTGAGATGACCCGAGTAATACGACAGATCAACAAAAAAGGTGCCCTATCCACAATACAGAAGTTGTCGAAACGTTGGGAAGCTGTCATAATTAAGAACGGAGATTAACGGTATTCTACATCTATATCTACATTTATACCGCGCAAGCCACCCAACGGTGTGTGACGGAGGGCACTTTACCTGTTACTGTCATTACCTCCCTTTCCTGTTCCAGTCGCGTATGGTTCGCGGGAAGAACGACTGTCTGAAAGCCTCCGTGCGCGCTCTAATCTCTCTAATTTTACGTTCGTGATCTCCTCGGGAGGTATAAGCAGGGAGAAGCAATATATTCGATACCTCATCCAGAAACGCACCCTCTCGAAACCTGGCGAGCAAGCTACACCGCGATGCAGTGCGCCTCTCTTGCAGAGTCTACCACTTGAGTTTGTTAAACATCTCCGTAACGCTATCACGGTTACCAAATAACCCTGTGACGAAACGCGCCGCTCTTCTTTGGATCTTCTCTATCTCCTCCGTCAACCCGATCTGATACGGATCCCACACTGATGAGCAATACTCAAGTATAGGTCGAACTAGTGTTTTGTAAGCCACCTCCTTTGTTGATGGACTACATTTTCTAAGCACTCTCCCAATGAATCTCAACCTGGTACCCGCCTTACCAACAATTAATTTTATATGATCATTCCACTTCAAATCGTTCCGCACGCATACTCCCAGATATTTTACAGAAGTAACTGCTACCAGTGTTTGTTCCGCTATCATATAATCATACAATAAAGGATCCTTCTTTCTATGTATTCGCAATACATTACATTTGTCTATGTTAAGGGTCAATTGCCACTCCCTGCATCAAGTGCCTATCCGCTGCAGATCTTCCTGCATTTCGCTACAATTTTCTAATGCTGCAACTTCTCTGTATACTACAGCATCATCCGCGAAAAGCCGCATGGAATTTCCGACACTATCTACTAGGTCATTTATATATATTGTGAAAACCAATGGTCCCATAACACGCCTCTGTGGCACGCCAGAGGTTACTTTAACGCCTGTAGACGTCTCTCCATTGATAACAACATGCTGTGTTCTGTTTGCAAAAACTCTTCAATCCAGCCACACAGCTGGTCTGATATTCCGTAGGCTCTTACTTTGTTTATCAGGCGACAGTGCGGAACTGTATCGAACGCCTTCCGGAAGTCAAGAAAAATAGCATCTACCTGGGAGCCTGTATCTAATATTTTCTGGACTCATGAACAAATAAAGCGAGTTGGGTCTCACACGATCGCTGTTTCCGGAATCCATGTTGATTCCTACATAGTAGATTCTGGGTTTCCAAAAACGACATGACACTCGAGCAAAAAAGATGTTCTAAAATTCTACAACAGATCGACGTCAGAGCTATAGGTCTATAGTTTTGCGCATCTGCTCGACGACCCTTCTTGAAGACTGGGACTACCTGTGCTCTTTTCCAACCATTTGGAACCTTCCGTTCTTCTAGAGACTTGCGGTACACGGCTGTTAGAAGGGGGGCAAGTTCTTTCGCGTACTCTGTGTAGAATCGAATTGGTATCCCGTCAGGTCCAGTGGACTTTCCTATGTTGAGTGATTCCAGTTGCTTTTCTATTCCTTGGACACTTATTTCGATGTCAGCCATTCTTTCGTTTGTGCGAGGATTTGGAGAAGGAACTGCAGTGCGGTCTTCCTCTGTGAAACAGCTTTGGAAAAAGGTGTTTAATATTTCAGCCTTACGCGTGTCATCCTCTGTTTCAATGCCATCATCATCCCGGAGTGTCTGGATATGCTGTTTCGAGCCACTTACTGATTTAACGTAAGACCAGAACTTCCTAGGATTTTCTGTCAAGTCGGTACATAGAATTTTACTTTCAAATTCACTGAACGCTTCACGCATAGCCCTCCTTACGCTAACTTTGACATCGTTTAGCTTCTGTTTGTCTGAGAGGTTTTGGCTGCGTTTAAACTTGGAGTGAAGCTCTCTTTGCTTTCGCAGTAGTTTCCTAACTTTGTTGTTGTACCACGGTGGGTTTTTTCCGTCCCTCACAGTTTTACTCGGCACATACTTGTCTAAAACGCATTTTACGATTGCCTTGAACTTTTTCCATAAACACTCAACATTGTCAGTGTTGGAACAGAAATTTTCATTTTGATCTGTAAGGTAGTCTGAAATCTGCCTTCTATTACTCTTGCTAAACAGATAAACCTTCCTCCCTTTTTTATATTCCTATTAACTTCCTTATTCAGGGATGCTGCAACGGCCTTATGATCACTGATTCCCTGTTCTGCACATACAGAGTCGAAAAGTTCGGGTCTGTTTGTTATCAGTAGGTCCAAGATGTTATCTCCACGAGTCGGTTCTCTGTTTAATTGCTCGAGGTAATTTTCGGATGTGCACTCAGTATAATGTCACTCTATGCTCTGTCCCTACCACCCGTCCTAAACATCTGAGTGTCCCAGTCTATATCTGGTAAATTGAAATCTCCACCTAAGACTATAACATGCTGAGAAAATTTATGTGAAATGTATTCCAAATTTTCTCTCAGTTGTTCTGCCACTAATGCTTCTGAGTCAGGAGGTCGGTAAAAGGAGCCAATTATTAACCTAGCTCGGTTGTTGAGTGTAACCTCCACCCATAATAATTCACAGGAACTATCCATTTCTACTTCACTACAGGATAAACTACTGCTAACAGCGACGAACACTCCACCAGCGGTTGCATGCAATCTATCCTTTCTAAACACCGACTGTACCTTTGTAAAAATTTCGGCAGAATTTATCTCTGGCTTCAGCCAGCTTTCTGTACCTATAACGATTTCAGCTTCGGTGCTTTCTATCAGCGCTTGAAGTTCTGGTACTTTACCAACGCAGCTACGACAGTTTACAATTACAATACCGGTTGCTGCTTGGTCCCCGCATGTCCTCCCTTTGCCCCGCACCCGTTGAGGCTGTTGCCCTTTTTGTACTTGCCCAAGGCCATCTAACCTAAAAAACCGCCCAGCCCACGCCACACAACCCCTGCTACCCGTGTAGCCGCTTGCTGCGTGTAGTGGACTCCTGACCTATCCAGTGGAACCCGAAACCCCACCACCCTATGGCGCAAGTCGAGGAATCTACAGCCCACAAGGTCGCAGAACCGTCTCTGCCTCTGATTCAGACCCTCCACTCGGCTCTGTACCAAAGGTCCACAGTCCTGTCGACGATGCTGCAGATGGTGAGCTCTGCTTTCATCCCGCTAGCGAGACTGGCAGTCTTCACCAAATCAGATAGCCGCCGGAAAGCCAGAGAGGATTTCCTCCAATCCATAGCGACACACATCATTGGTGCCGACATGAGCGACCACCTGCAAATGGCTGCACCCTGTACGTACCCTTCATGGCATCCGGAAGGACCCTTTCCACATCTGGAATGACTCCCCCCCGGTATGCACACGGAGTGCACATTGGTTTTCTTCCCCTCTCTTGCTACCATATCCCTAAGGGGCCCCATTACGCGCCTGACGTTGGAGCTCCCAACTACCAGTAAGCCCACCCTCTTCGACCGCCCGGATCTTGCAGACTGAGAGGCAACCTCTGGAACAGGACAAGCAGCCATGTCAAGCCGAAGATCAGTATCAGCCTGAGACAGAGCCTGAAACTGGTTCGTCAGACAAACTGGAGAGGCCTTCCGTTCAGCCCTCCGGAATATCTTTCGCCCCCTGCCACACCTTGAGACGACCTCCCACTCTACCACAGGTGAGGGATCAGCCTCAATGCGGGCAGTATCCTGGGCAACCAGAGTCGTAGTCCGATCGGGGGATGCGTGGGACGAGCTGGCCGTCCTCGACAAACCCCCATCCGGACCCCCACAGTGATGCCCATTGACAACAGCCTCAAGCTGTGTGACCAAAGCCAACACGGCCTGAAGCTGGGAGCGAAGGGATGCCAACTCAGCCTGCATCCGAACACAGCAGTTGCAGCCCATATCCATGCTAAAAACTGTTGTGCAAAGAACGTCTGAACTAATCTACAGAGAGCGCAAACAGATCGACACAAAATTTAAACGGTTATTAAAATACAAGACTGCCTAGTAAATGCAGTAATGCTGCCACTTGCGCACTGCTGACACACTGCTCGGCGTAGGAAGGAGACTACGCGATTTTACACTATTCAGGTACTAAAACGCGATGCTACAACTCTCAAATACTATAATACGCCCGAAATTTGTGAATTAGACAATGGAAGTACCAAAAACACGCAAAGAAATTAAGAATTAAACTATGTAACAAATGAGTGAGCTAGGAGTATACGACATTGCTGCTGCAGCTGCTTATCCAACGGCGGCAGGGAGCACACTGACTTACCAACCGACACTGGCCGTTCAAAACAAAAACAGAAGACAAAGGACTACGCGAATTTACACTATTCAGGTACTAAAACGCGATGCTACAACTCTCAAATACTATAATACGCCCGAAATTTATGAATTAAACAATTTATGAATTACCAAAAACACCCAAAGAAATTAAGAATTAAACTATGTAACAAATGAGTGAGCTAGGAGTATACGACTTGCTGCCGCAGCTGCCTACCCAACGGCGGCAGGGAGTAAAATAAATTGTTTTCTTCGAGTCTATCCTACAGTGAGCAGAGCTTTTGTACCGACTCCCGTTTATAACTTCGTTGGTGTTTTCAGCGGTTTATCGTACGCCAATATTTTTTTTCTCAAAGCAGCAATCACATCCAAGATCTTCATTTAATTCTTGTATATCTTTACATTTCTCTCTCCCCCTTCAACGTTTGCTCCGTGCGGTTGCCTCTAGCACCAAGGAAGTTATTATTCTCTGCTGTCTTAACACGTGTCCGTCTTATGGTTAGTGTTTTGTTTCCTCTGCGATTCTGCGGAGAATCTTTTCAACTGTTACCTAATTATTCCACCTACTTTACAGCATCCTTGTGTAAACCCGCATCTGAAACTCTACAATTTTCTTCTCTTCCAGTTTTCTTCCAGTCCTTGATTCAGTTCCATACAAGTTTCTACTCTACACATATATTCCCAGAAATTTATTTCTCATACTTCCTCTAGAGATGGATGCTCTCTTTGGTCGTCCTAGTTCGTCTTTTATATCGTCCCTGGTTCATCAGTCATCTGTTGCTTTCCTTCGCTCACTACACTATTTGGCACTAATTCTGTTATTATCGACACAAAATTAGAATTACCAGACTCACGTTTCTCGATAGGTCTGGTCTGTGGGACAGGTGGCGTATGTTTCCCCAGTAAGCCAACTGTGTGTTTCTGCTTCCAGTTTCATTTTCTCTGCCTCTTTGTTTTTCTTGTTGATTTGTGTATGCTAAATTCATTTAACATCTCATAGTGCACTTTTGGCTTAATTTCGGTTATGTAATTGGCGATTAATGCACATACCACGACGTCAGCACCTTCCCACATAAATGGTATACCTGATGATTAAAAAACTTATCTCGGAATACACACAGAACATCGTAGCTGCTAACAGATTACAATAACACATGACACAACCTGTTGGCAAATACAATAGTCTTTCAGATTGTGGAGAGAAAAAAGGTGAAGAATAGTACAAATCCACTAATTGTGTCTGTACTGATTTTGCGACATAACCTTCCGTTTCCAGAAGTAAAGTTGATACCTGGTTTGGTTCCTCCCCTTTATCTGTCGGTGTGTTGACAACATACGATTAATTTTTAGCGGCTTAAATTGTGCTAATTCCTTTTATGTGACATCATCGCTCTGTTCTGGTTTTTAATCGATAGATCTTAAGTGCAAGTGAATTGATAAATTAGATTTTTCATGTGTGGGCCAACGGAATCAACTTAACTTCTAAATGTTAAAACCATTTCAAATGTCCACCATAGACTGCCATAGTCTTTATGCAGATGACATTTTTGCGCCATGTACATTACATTACATGTATTACGTTACGTATATTACATTAGATTACTGGCCTGCTCCGGCCACGCATATAATGCAGTGCACACATTTTGTAACACGTCGGCCAAGGAAACAATGGACAAAACTATGCAAAGACGGAACAGGCATCTGACTAATCGCTGTATGTAAGACGATGATGATATTACTAACATAAAGCGAATGATATAAGATAAGAGCCAGAACATTATAATGATAACATTATCAATATTCATAACAGGCAGCTCAGAAGGCTCTTCAGAGTCTTGTAGAAACCTTGATTTCTTATACTTCCGAATTTAACTTTTTTGCGAATAGATGTAACTAACATCTGACAATTAATTTGGTCTTTTCATTAATGTAATGACAATACCCAAAAATTCACCCTTTCTTCAAGTCTGCTAGATGAAACACTTTCGCTACGGTCGCAGGTTCGAATCCTGCCTCGGGCATGGATGTATGTGATGTCCTTAGGTTAGTTAGGTTTAAGAAGTTCTAAGTTCTAGGGGACTGATGACCTCTGAAGTTAAGTCCCATAGTGCTCAGAGCCATTTGAACCATTTTTTGAAACACTTTTGTACCCGAGTACACAAAAGTTTCATAGTAAATTTTTCTAAATTCGGTTCCTTATGAATATCACGATGCGAACTTTACTTCTCATTAGCTGCTTGTTCTGCGGGGTGACACTGGCCTTTTTCTGTCTGTGCGTGACACATGTCTTTACTGTTTTCAGTGACATACAGCTAATCCGCAGGGGCTCTTGCCGTGTATCAAAGAGTACAAAGTTGCGCGTGGAAGAGCGGGCACAAGCACCGTGCCATGAGGACACACACTCACACACACACACACACCGGAACACACACGTACGCCCACCGGTAACTGCGTTCCTCCTGTAATTAATCCTCAGCGCTGGCAATGACGGGAATTATCGTCGTGTGCCAGCCAGCGTAATGTGATTAGAAGGCGGCACGGCGTCTGTAATCTCGAGAACAAAGGACTGCCTTCGCATCGAGGCTCACAACTTGTGGCTCAGCACTCTCCTGCTGGTCAGGTGACTGGGTGCCACTTGTGTCATACGTTTGTACGCCAGATTTACACTCTCCTAAACATCACTAGGTCCACTGTTTCCAATGTGATAATGAAGTGGAAACGTGAAGGGACACGTACAGCACAAAAGCGTACAGGCCGACCTTGTCTGTTGACTGACAGAGACCGCCGACAGTTGAAGAGGATCATAAGGTGTAATAGGCAGAAATCTATCCAGACCATCACACAGAAATTCCAAACTGCATCAGGATCCACCGCAAGTACTGTGACAGCTGGGCGGGAGGTGAGAAAACTTGGATTTCATGGTCGAGTGGCTGTTCATAAGCCACACATCACACCAGTAAATGCCAAACGACGCCTCGCTTGGTGTAAGGAGAGTAAACATTGGACGATTGAACAGTGGAAAAACGTTGTGTTGAGTGACGAATCACGGTACACAATGTGGCGATCCGATGGAGGGAGCTTTCACCCCTTGCTGTTTTGCGTGGCACTATCACAGAACAGGCCTACATTGATGTTTTAAGCACCTTCTTGCTTCCCACTGTTGAAGAGCAGTTCAGGAATGGCGATTGCATCTTTCAACACGATCAAGCATCTGTTCATAATGCACGGCCTGTGGCGGAGTGATTACAGAACGATAACATCCCTGTAATGTACTGTCCTGCTCAGAGTCTTGACCTGAATCCTCCAGATCACCTTTGGCATGTTTTAGAACGCCGACTTAGTGCCAGGACTGACCGATCGACATAGATACCTCTCCTGAGTGCAGCACTCCGTGAAGAACGGGCTGTCACTAACCTAGAAAATTCCAGAACCTGATTGAACGTATATCTGCGAGAGTGGAAGCTGTCATCAAGGCTAAGAGTGAGCCAACACCAAATTTAATTCCAGCATTACCGATGGAGGGCACCCCGAACTTGTAAGTAATTTTAAGCCAGGTGTCCGGATACTTTTGATCACATAATGTACCTACAGTCGTGGATATGTAAATCATTTGAGTTTCAGTTATCTGTGACGACTGGTTATTATTGTTGCCGCCACGTGATCACATCCGTCATCAATGTTACGAAACAGTGCACAGCCGTTTTTGCAGGTTGCTTATCTAACAGCTTGCAGGGAGAACAATATTTCATACAACTATTGACCGTATTCAAAAATTTAAAATGCCGTTATAACATTCACATTAAACTAGATTCGTTTGTCAAACACAGTAAGTCGACTATTACAATTAGAAACTGTGTAAATTTCATGAGAGAGTGTAACTCACGGCTCTAGAATTGCCCATTCATTGAGTATTTGATACTGAGAGCACTTCCAAGAAACTCTTTCCCGCTTAAATGCTTAACGTCAGATATTTCTCATATTAACTCACTTGTAAATTAATCACGCATTTGAAGGGGGTTTATATATGGGAGTGAATGTGAGGGGGGAGCGGCGGTTCACTGGTTTTGCATAATGGACGTGGAATGCGTCGGATGGCTGACGAGCACGACGAAGGACGGCGGAGACACTTGACGTGTGTCCACCAGTTTATTCAGGTATGCCAAATCCAACTGAAGCCACTAATTGATGATTAGATCCTGCAGGGGAACCAAGTTGTGGGGCTGTTGATTGCTGCGTTTGATTTATCGTTCCAAAGTGTTACACAATTTTTTTTTATTTTTATATTTTGTATATCGTACTCTATGGGACCAAATTACGGAGAAAGTCTCCATGATCATGGAAAGAGACAGTGCATGAAATTATAACAGAAGGGGAATCTTTTCTAAATATAAAAGGCAACGTCTTGACTGACTGACTGAGTGACTCATCATCGCCCACCATAATCATTAAGGATAGAAACTTGAAATTTGGAGAAGATGTGGATCCCATACCGTAGGCATCGTTTAACATGGGTTTTTCGAAACTCCAACACTAAGGGGACGAAGCTTCTTTTTTTTAATATCGCGATTAAGGCAGTTTCGAAGCTAGACATACGAAAATTACTCTCGGTTAGAAATAAAGAAATACGTGTTTTAGCATTTTCGAAAATCCCATGGGAATGAAATAGCTGGTGAAAGTTTTTTTTTTTTTTTTTTTTTTGAAAATGCATGATTATTAAAGAACTACTACAGTATTTTTAAAGCTACATCTATGAACATTGGTTTAGGACTTCTCGGTTATAAATAAAAAAATACGAGATTCAGTGTTTTTCGAAATTGAACCCCTAAGGGGTGAAACAGGGGATGAGATTTTTTGTGAAAATATTTAATTATGAAAGTAATTTTAAAGTTAAATCTATGAAAATTTAAATTTGGCTTCTCGGTTAAATATAAAAAATACATGTTTTACTGTTCTTGGAAATTCAACCCCTAAGGGGTGAAACAGGGTCAGACTGATTCACTGACCCATCGTCGCCCAGCACAAACCGCTGAGGACAGAAACTTGAAGTTTGGAGAGAGTGTGAATCTTATACCATAGGCACCGATCAAGATGGGATTGTCCGAAATTCTACCCCTAATGGGGTGAAATAGGGGATGAAATGGTTTTTAAAAGTATGTCGCTGTTGTTGTTGTGGTCTTCAGTCCAGAGACTGGTTTGATGCAGCTCTCCATGCTACTCTATCCTGTGCAAGCTTCTTCATCTCCCAGTACCTACTGCAACCTACATCCCCCTGAATTTGCTTAGTGTATTCATCTCTTGGTCTCCCTCTACGACTTTTACCATCCACGCTGCCCTACAATACTAAACTTTCGGACTCTTGTGCCAGCTTATTGAAGATGGATGCAGCAGAATACTGCACGCCTTTCTATACAAGAGTCACGACGTGTGCTCCAAATGCAGACTGAATTTCTGCATGGTACAGGTAAGTCAAAGCTGCCAACTTTTGAGAATAAATTGATATCGTTAACAACAATCGACATTAAAGAAAATATCTGTTTAGAGGCCAGTGTCAGAATTCCGAGACTACAGAACAGGTGTCGATAAGAGGTTCGCTAACTTACTCCATATGCCGTTCGAACCGCCCTTTGCTGAGCCAAAAATACCTTTTTAAATAAGAAGAGTTACCCCAAAAACATAACACCTTGTCATAAACGAATGAAAATGCGCAGAGTAGATTACTGTTCGTATTGAACTATCACTTACTTCAGATGCTGTTCTAATGGTAAATAAAGCAGCACTTAGTTTTTGAACAAGAACCTGAACATGGGTTTTCCGCGACAGATTACTGTCTATCTGAATGCGTAGGAATTTGAACTGTTCAGTTTTACTATAAATATGCCCATTCCGTGTGACCAAAACTGTATTTAACTGTATGTTAGAAACTGTAAAAACTGAGTCTTCCTGTGATTTAGCATCAATTTATTTTCTATAAGTCATGAATTTATGTCTGGAACTGAGTTATTTGATACTGTGTCAGTATTGCATAAAACATCCTTCACTACAAAGCTGGTGTCATCAGCAAACAGAAATACTTTAGAATCACCTGTAATAACAAAAGGCATATCATTAATACAAATAAAAAACAGTAGGAGCCCCAGCATCAACTCCTGGGGCACCCCTGCACTTAACAGTGTACCCATTGGTATGGCACGTCATAGCCATTCTCAAAAGTGCGGATAGTGACATTCTGCTGTCTTAAAGTAAGATGGGATCGGTTGGTAGGACATGTTCTGAGGCATCAAGGGATCAGCAAGTTAGTATTGGAGGGCAGCGTGGAGGGCAAAAATCGTAGAGGGAGACCAAGAGAGGAATACAGTAAGCAGATTCAGAAGGATGTAGGTTGCAGTGGGTACTGGGAGATGAAGAGGTTTGCACAGGATAGAGTAGCATGGAGAGCTGCATCAAACCAGTCTCAGGACTGTAAACCACAGCAACAACAAAGTAAGAGGTCAATCAGTTGTGAGCTACTCCCCGTATTTCATGATGGTCCAACTTCTGCAATAATATTTTATAATCAACAGAGTCAAACGCCTGAGGTGATTTAGCGAGTGAGTCGAGGTGCAGTAGCTTGCCTGAGTGTTCGTAAAACCAGAAACGAATGCATGTAGCCATGTGAATATGATTTTTGTCATCCAGAGGCATGGGAGTCTCCATAGCATACTCAAAATGAAAATAAAAAAGAAAAAGGCAAAACTAGATTGTCGAAAATTTTGAAATAAACATCCTGATTCACGTTCACGGTAACGTGTACGAATGGGCCCAAGTGTGAAATACACCCTCTAAACGTCACAGAACCACCTGTGGCCTGAACCACACTCTCCACACACTGTTGGTTAAACTCCTCAGTGGGCCATCGCCTTACCCGACTCCTTTCGGCCTTTCGTCAGAGGCAAAAGACAGTCGTTGGAGCACACTACAAGTCTCCTGTCACTTACGATCCAATTTCTTTGTTGTACGGTCCACTGAAGATAAGCAGCTTAATGAGCTTCTGTCAGCAATGGCGATTTGCGAGGCACTCAAGTCCAGATGTACACTTCATGCAGTCTCCTTTGCAATGTTTGCTCGGAAATTGGTCGAAACGGACATAAAGCACTGACAGCAACAATTACTGCTCAGTTTGAAACAGGTCCTCATTGACAAACTGTGCCACTTGTTTCCAGTCTTTGTCGGTTAGGATCTCCTTACGATCACTGTTCTTACGCTATGTTACACGGCTGCGAGGTCGAGAGCATTCCTTACAGTTCAGTGCTACAACTTTCCTTGTAGTACAGTAGTGTAATCCGCGTCCGTACACGCAAATAGGGCAGGTTCATTCGCGGAGTTGTCATAGCTCTGTGCCGAAAATGAAATGTCTAGACTATTATGGCAACATATTACAACGTGAATAATTTCTGTGGCATGTTCTAACCTTTCGCTTCTTGTTTCGCTTGAATGAAAAAGTTTGTTCAGTCTTGACAATGCCACATCCTCGTGGTCCTGAAAATGTCGTGCTTTAGCAAAGACAAACGCGTCAGTCGTCCGCTGCCATAGCCCATTAACGCTAAATTTCGTCGCATTGTCCTAACTGATACGTTCGTCGTACGTCTAATATTTATTTCTGCGGTTATTTCACGCAGTGTTGCTTATCTGTTAGCACTGACAACTATACGCAAACGGTGCTGTTCTGGGTCGTTAAGCCACTGCGTTGTCCGTGGTAAGAGGCAATGCACGAACAGTGGTGTTCTCGGTACCCTCTTGACACTGAGGAACTCGCAACATTGATTTCCCTACCGATTTCCGAAATGGACAGTCCTGTGGGTCTAGCTCCAACTTCCATTCCGCATTCGAAATCTGTTAATTTCCGTCGTGCGTCCTTAATAACGTCGGGAACTTTATCACATGAGTCACGTGAGTGCAAACGCACTGCCCTTTTATACCTGGTGTACGCTATGCTACCGTCCTCTGTCTGTGTCCATATCGCTATCCCATGACTTCCGTTACCTCAGTCTATGCATTTTTGGGGAACTTATAATTCTCACTGTCTGAGGCAGGTTGAACATCAGTCAGTGAGTATCGACATGTGAAGCGATGTTATTGGAGGAACGTGACTGGTTCTTATTTCATTGAATAAATCTTAACAGGTAAGAGATACGTGCGATTTCCTACCATAGTGCTACCGGCTGTCCTATAGGAAGTAGCCTTTGAAATACACAGACGTATGTGGTACTCGGCTGTAGCTAGGAAAGCGCTCACCCAGCTGCTGTGTCCTGGTAGGTGGGATGGACGTGAGCGCGTCATCAGTTGGCCAGTACGTTCAGCTGTTTTGAAAGCAATAGATTTTTCTGTGGAATTAACCCGAAGATGAAACAATAGATTTGTCTCTGGAATGAACTCAAAGATGAAATGTATGTACAAATTTCTACGGCACAAGATGATTTAAGATATTGCGTTGATATTCGGTGTGCAACGGTATCGAAGGTATCTCTTTAGTGCATCGAGAAGTATTTGCGCCAGCGACTGCATTGCAATAGACGGTGGACAATTTGTACATTTGACGACTTAAACAGTAATTTTAAGGAAGTGGTTGTGAATACGTCCTTTTGTAATTTTCTTTTTACTACTGTTGCTGATGCGATTTTGCAATGTCAACGTGTATCTTGACATTAAGCTCATGACGCGAAGTTATGATTTTACATTTCTTATAATTCAATTTCGTGTTTTACAAATCCATTCAGTTTTTGACACATAACTTTATGTCATGGCTGTAGCGGGAACAAGAGCAGAGCTGTTACAATGGGCATCCACAGTATTTTTTCTGCGCAGGTGGGAGTGGCTTTAAATTGTCATTTCCGAAGTAAGCGTCTAAGTATGACCGTTTCCGTAGTTAACTGGTGAATCTTAATTACATGACTCGTCCTTTGCCTTCCAGATGGTGTACTGGCTCGACCGCACGTAGCAAATTGCGATTGGTATCAGTCCACTTTTGTAAGCAATCTCTCTTTCTCAGTTACGTAAAGCTGCAGCGTCCCATCAGTTTTACGCGACAGTTCAGTACAACAGCACGAACTTCCCCGTAAGGCAGCAATCAGGTTTGTGTTCACTTCCAAAGTTTTAATTTGTTTCTCCAAAACTACTATTTGGATTTTGAAGAGTGACGCGGCATTGAATTCCTAGTTAGACGGAGTGCTAGGACCAGTTTGATCTGTGAGTGGCCTGTTACCCTCAAAATCAACTTTATAACAAAAATATTCATTAAATTAACGTGGCACAGTATTTGCATTATACAACACAATGTCTACAATTCTGAGACCTCTAGTGGCAGAGGACTGGAAATACATACAGATGAAGAATACAGATGTAGACTGATTGTAATGCATGTTTTACTTAAAACTCGTGAAGATTTTTCACATAAAAAATGTTGAGTCATTGCTTTTCAGCATGCCCTCGTAATTCATTTGGGTGAAAACAGAATACCAAATCTGAAATGGTTCAGAAAATGACTAAGAGAAATAGTTAAGCCTGATCATCGTATGAATAAAAGGTTTTCTAATCGTAAATTCGTCGACGTCAAGAACAAACGTTTTCATTTTGGTCTAAAGTTGACTCTGGTATCTGTCAGGCTGTTGACTAAAGTTATTTCTCAACCGTAATTTACTAATTCTTCAAACCGAAACGAATTTTAAAGCAGGATACCATTGTTTGTCTTGCTTTCTAATTGTGTACATTGCTCTTCATTCTGAATTGTGATGATTCTGATACAAAAAAATTTCCAAGGGAGTATGGGTACTGTACAGCTGTTGTTACAACAAACAACTCTTTAAAGAGGCATACACAAGATGGGCATGAGGAAGCGCAGTTCTTTGTGCAATCGAAACTTTGTATCTATGAGACGAGTTAGGATAGATTTTTATTCCATATGAAATTACAAAATAAAAGGAGGCGAAATATGGCAGGCTATTAATTTGAATAACTCCGCGACTTGTGTTGTCACGATCTATGGTCTGAGTCAAGACGCTGCAGAATGTTTTTTTTTTTTCAGATTAATTTCTATGTGGACCTACTGAGAGAAAGCTTAGATTTTTTTCTGTCTTTTATTTACATTTACCATCGCCTGGCACCCCTTGAACACACCGTTATCTTGTAGTTTAGGGAGAGAGCATTTGGAAAAATCAGCTGATGATTTTTGGAAAGACATAATTTATCACGCATTGCTGACCGGCCAAATACATCCCTTGGCAAATGGTTTTATTTGATTGCATTATGGAGGGGCACCGTGTCGGACACTGATCTACCTGGCTTTCTGCTTTTCGCATCTTGGACATTTACTTCATATCCAAAAAGCGTAATTGGCCTCAAGAGGCTGATTGCAGTGCCCTCTAATTTCATTTTTCCAACCAAGCAAAAATCTCTCTCAGTCCAGGAAATGGAACCCGGACGCTCCACTTAGCAGTCAGATGAGATGACCTCTTGGCTGGAGAGGTGCATTCCTGTATGTGCAAACAAATTGCTTAAGCGTCACGTGTCCGCTGGAAACAGCATTATTTCTGTGTGTTGCGTATTAGATCGTAGCTCTTTCATGTACGTGAGCAATTAACGTGGGCTCTTTCAACGTCTATTACTGATTTCCCCGAAACCTGTTGGCGATTATTTTTTACATTTACAAACGTCACGGTTATGGCGCATATAAAGTCCATACTCATTATTTGTGCGTCGTCATTAACGTACAGGAAACGTAAACAAATATTGTACGTCTCCAAAATTATGTAAAATGACATTAATGGGAGAAAACAAAGTACGCAGACTATTTTTTGAGAAGCTTTCATTATAAAAATCAGCATTACGTAGCAGAAAAAGTTGTTGTTGTTGTGGTCTTCAGTCCTGAGACTGGTTTGATGCAGCTCTCCATGCTACTCTATCCTGTGCAAGCTTCTTCATCTCCAAATACGTACTGAATCTGCTTAGTGTATTCATCTCTTGGTCTCCCTCTACGATTTTTACCCTCCACGCTGCCCTCCAATACTAAATTGGTGATCCCTCGATGTCTCAGAACACGTCCTACCAATCGATCCCTTCTTATAGTCAAATTGTGCCACAAGCTCCTCTTCTCCCCAATTCTATTCAATACCTCCTCATTAGTTATGTGATCTACCCATCTAATCTTCAGCATTCTTCTGTAGCACCACATTTCGAAAGCTTCTATTCTCTTCTTATCCAAACTATTTATCGTCCATGTTTCACTTCCATACATGGCTACACTCCATACAAATACTTTCAGAAACGACTTCCTGACACTTAAACCTATACTCGATGTTAACAAATTTCTCTTCTTCAGAAACGCTTTCCTTGCCATTGCCAGTCTACATATTATAGCCTCTCTACTTCGACCATCATCAGTTATTTTGCTCCCAAAATAGCAAAACTCCGTTACTACTTTAAGTGTCTCATTTCCTAATCTGATTCCCTCAGCATCAGAAAAAGTAGACATCAAATTTCAATCGTTACCTCGAAAATAATAATGTTACTTAACTTTTTCTTTGTTTGCAGGTGGTAACTGTACGATGAATTACAGGGGTTGGATAAAAACTTGGTAGCACCGGCATGCTTGACCATAAATGCAGATGCTTGCGAAGACTGCAGGCTGCGCAGTGGTTTTTGGCCACGAAAGGCACCTGTCTAAGGACCTCAGTCGTTGCATGTATCAGTCGTGTCAGACACAGTGTTGCGTGTTGTGAGTGCATTATGTCGATGCTAAGTCAGTTCATACGTGCGCAAATTGTTTATGCTCGTATTGTGGCTGCTTCCGTAGCCAAGGGAGCCTAAATGCATCATGTTTCAAGAAGCACCGATTCGAAGATTTATACTGCATACAGGGAAAGCGGAAAAACATTATCCGCTAAGTCACAAGGCGGACGAAACTGTATGTTGAGTGATCGTGACTGACAGTCACTGTAGAGGATTGTGACGAGAAATAAGGGGATTACAGCTTAAGAGTCACTACAGAACTGAATTTCGGACTCGCGAACCCTGTCAGCACCAAGACAACACTAAGGGAGCTCCAGCAGCAGGCAACAGCAGGGCAGTCTGGAATTCCAAAACCGCTGATCAGTGATGTGAATGCTCGTAATAGGAAAACGTTGTGCAGAAGGCATAAAACCTGGACTGTGGGGTAATGGAAGACTTCATTTGTTCGGGTGAGCCTTGTTTCATACTTTTTCCAACATCTGTCCGAGTTTACGTCCCAGGAGTGAAACATGTCGGGACTTCGGTGATGGTATGGGCAGCCAGAGCGTAGTATTCTATAGACCCCATGGTTACTGTCCGAAGTTGCACTACTATCAATTATTATGTGTACCTTTAGCCTGACCAGCTCCTTCCACGGTACAATGTTTTTTTCGCCAACGGTGATGCTGCGTTCCAGGAAGACGGGGGCACTATTCACACAGCTCACATCGTCCAAGGCTGGTTTTGTTAGTACATGGATTAAATACTGCATGTCCCCTGGCCACTTACCAGAAATTTTATTCGGCCTTTGTGGTCTAGTTTGTGGAGAAGCGTGCGTGATCGCTGTCCACCTTCATTAGCGTTACTTGATCTTGCCTTTATTTTGCTCGATGAATGGTATAAGATTTCCTTGAAAGCCATGGAGATTATGTATTTGTCCATTCCGAGACGACTGGGAGCAGTTTTAAATGGCAACGGTTTTCCCACACCGTATTAAGCATGGTAATATGTTGTATTTTTGGTGTTTCCATATTTTTCGCCATACCCTGTACATCTTTAAAAACTGTTGATCACGGAGGAGACCAACCATATGAGACTGAGCTATGTGAAACAAAAAGTAAAATGAAGGTATACGGGTTGAAACAGTTTCGAGGGTCTCAGAACGCGTGGCTAGTGTCAATTATTTGGCTCCGTGTAATGTCTAAGGGTCAGCTATCGCATTAGTCCCGATACCCTGATAATTAGCCATGCAATAGCTCAATAATGAAAAATAGGCAGGAAGGATTATGCTATTCAATAATGAAAAATAGGCAGGAAGGATTTTACTATGTGGTAGATAATAATGTTTACAGCTAACAAAGGCTTTGAGATGAATAAATCGATTTATTCCTTAGTAATTAGAACCAACGTAACAAAAGCGTCAACGGTTTTAAATTAAAAGACGAGAGAAGTATGACTAGTTCCGATAAATTATTGAAAATCATTCTGACTTTAATCCCGTGTGTTCCGATTTAGAGTTCCACTTTGGCTAATCACTAGAAATCACAAGTCCAAAACACAAACTCGCGAAAATATTTCAGTGAACAATTCTTTTAACCTCGAGTGAATTATTTTAGATCCACACACTGTTAACTCGCCACAGTCTTCCTAAGTCAACACGACTATACGACAGTAGTATTCGCCTCGAATATCTCAAGCCCACTACTTGTAAAATTTCTGAACACTACGAAACGTAACCCAACCGCCTCTCATACACCACGTCTTAACTCCTCCAGCTCCAGGAAACGAATGACCTCGGACAAGATGGCTGCCACCTTTTATGCTCTCGCACTATTGTTACAAAAATTTGCATACAAGCGTTTTCCACACAAACTTCAGATTATCAGTCTTATCCTATACATACGTGCGATGTATCGAATAAAATGGGAATTTCTTCAGCTTTCCACTATTGTCTTTTTTTATGAGTTCATTAGTTTGCTCAATAGTCAAAGTTCTGTAATAATTATACTTTACGCTAGTTTGTCCTCAATAAATCAGAATGAAATAGAACTAAATACATTTATATACAAATACTTAAGTTTAAATTGATACGCTGCTACAAGTTTTATTATATTATTAATTATTTGCAGTAAAATTTGTGGTTTTATGCTAGGAAAGCATATTCTGGAATGTAGTTTAACATAATATTTTATAATAATATTTTATAACATTCTTCTAGAATGTTGTGATAGAGCTCCACGAGCTCTATTCATGGACAATTATTTTTTTTAGAAAATCGCACACGGCATTTTTCATGTTCATGTTAACTGTAAAGCCTTTGATTCCGAATCATTTAAAAGCTACTTGCTTCATCACAGGCGCGTTTTCATCCTCACTCTCTTCTCATTTTCCTGATTCTAAAAATGTTATTGCTTTTTCTGTAACTGTCTATGATCAGTTTGTATTGAGTTTAGGTCTATTTAGTGGTGAATACAGTCACACATTTTCGACTTGGTGGGCTATCCCTTCAGTGCTCCTCGTCAACAGCTAAGTCAAACAAGTATTGGTACAGGCAACCAACCAAAGGGCACTCAACGCTTTCACATAAGGGCACTCAATGATTTCACATAAGTATCTCCCTTCATCTGTCAAGCTAACAATTGAATTTGAAGAAACTGATATTGCAATGGGGGTAAGGGACGGATGAAGTGCGTTTATGTCAAATGTAAAATCCTTTAATTGTGAACACACGGGGCATGTGCAGAGGTAGTGGCGCCAGCTATGGAACAATACGGGTGGTATGAATCATTAGCAGTAGTGTAATGGGAATAACAACAGATGTGGTTCGAACTATCATCAGTATTACGGAAATAACATAGGGGTGCACTTCATAGCAATAAGCATCTATTAAACCCAAAAAGGAACCCCAGAACCTCCAGAAGGCGTTCCCAGTAAAATCAACTGCAGGAAACACAAGTGCTGAAGCAGAAAGTGTCATATTATATGTAATAGACGGGGAAAGGTTTAAGTTTCTATTGTACACAAGGGTTCCTGTGTTGGCCTCGAGAGATTTAGTGGGTGGGAGGCAATGGGACCCCTCCTTATTGTAATTCGCTTGAGGTGAATGATACCGATATGTGGTCACTAATAGTGAATTTTCATTTGTTGGCAGCCTAGTTTAGGCCGTGTGTAGAAGTGGTGGCTCATGTAAGTGACGGCTACAGCATGATTCTAGTGTTAGACTTTGTGCATCAGCTTCATGCCATGACTGGCCTTTGACTATGTGTGGTGGAACTTAGTAGGAAGACATTCCAACTACAAGAAGCCGTCTTGAAAGTTGACCTGTTACGAGGAGCATCTGTCATATTAGGCAATCCAGTTAAATCGCAAGCATAACTGTGTGTTGCATGGCATTGGGAACTCAGTGTGGTTGAGTGTGGAGCCTGACTTATAGAGTGTATTGTGTTGTATACATATAGGAAAAGGATGGAGGCAGGTAATATCTGTAAATGTGGATACTTTTGGCACAGAGGAGGTTAAGTTGTTGAAGGGAACATTGGTGCCAACATTACTAATGCCGGAAGAGGAAGATTGCTGCACAGAAGATGTGAGCTACGAAATGGCACATAATTCCACTGAGACTACATTGTATGAGAAAGTTAAGCATTTGATGGGAACAGGGAAGGTTCCCATCCAATAACTGTTGTTAGAGTTTCAACTTTTTTTCCACAGGGGCCATTTTCTGCGTCACCCGTGATGCATCACAGGCTTCCTAAGGCGTATGAAGAGCTGGTGTACCAGAAAAGTATAGAATACCACATTCCCTGCAACCAGTCTTACAAGATTTTATCAATCGGCAATTAGCCCGTGGGGGCAGGAATAGGAATTCATACCACAAAAGTCTACAGACAGTTCAAGAAAGTATCGATTCTGCTGCAGCTACCACAGTTTGAACAGTAAGACGACTATTGATACTTACCCCACTCCAAAAACCACAGAAGTATTGATAATCTTAAGCAGTGCTGCTATTTCTTGACAATGGATCTGAAAAGCAGGTACGATCAGTTGGAAGTGATTCTAGAGGACAGACCAAAGATTGCGTTTTTAGTACGGTACCTTTGGAACATCATCAGTGTAGAAGAAGGTTATTTGCTTTGAAAGATGCACCAGCAACATTTCATCATTTGTTAGATGGAATACTGAATGGATTAAATCCTCATCAATGTTTAGTGTATTTGGATGACATAACCGTTTTTTCAAGAGACATGCAACAACATAGGCAGTGACTGAGAGAAGTGATCAGGAGATTGTGGGCTGTACATTTAACATTGAGTACTGAAACGTATCATTTTGTGTTGGAAGACGTGAATTACTTTGACCATGCTATTATTAAGGGTGATGTGAGAACTGACCTAAAAGTGATACAGGTTGTACAAGAGTTTCCAGTATCAGGGACAAGCAAAGAATAACACTCCTTCTTGGTCATTGTGAATTATTGTAGAAAATTCGTGAAAAGATTCACAGAGGTAGCACAACTGCTTATACAATTGCTGAGAAAGAGTGTCAAATTTGTGTCGTGTAAGGAGTGTCACAAAGCATTTGTCAAGTTAAAGGAAGTATTGACGTTAAATCTAATAACGGTGTTCCCGGATTTTCATAAGGAATTTATACTATCAGGTGATGCATCAAACCATTGTCTCGGATGCATTTTGAGCCATAAAATACCATCATATTGCTTTTGTACCGAAACAGCTGAATGGAGCCAAGGGAAATCATTCAGCTACAGAGAAGGAGATGCTTACCCTGATGATGGAGTAATATACTTCCAGTCTTAAATTTGTCTGAGAAAGTTTAAAGTTATCACTGATCGTGCTGCTTTGAAGTGGTTGCTAGGTTTGATGGACCCATCCAGTAGGCTGACAAGATGGGCTTTGAAACGCAGTGAATTTGAGTGTGAATTAATTCATGAACTTGGAGAGAAACATTGGAATGTGGATGCACAAAGCAAGAAAATGGCATTGGTACAAGCCTTAGGTCAGGAGTCTGCTAAATGGCAAGCAACACAGAGTACTAATGGAGAATGTATGCAGTACAGTAAGCAGCAGCTGTTGAGTATGTGTAACATGTTGTATAAGGAAACAACACTGGGATAACTAGTGGTCTTACCAGTGAATCTAAGGGAAGAGGTGCTTAAGTGATGCATGATCATGTTTCGTCTGGCCATGGAGGGCGCAGAGCAATAAATCAGAGTGTGGCAGAGAAAGAATGATAGAAAGGAAGAAAAAGTGATGTTTATGAGTACGCCAGGAATTGTGTGCAGTGTGAGCAATGTGTAGATTTAAGTTGAAATCAAATACTATACAAGTGGTTGTCGAAAGTTACAGAACTGTTTTGGTTTATTGACATAGATATTTTAAGACCGTTTCACTGAACTCCAGCAGGGAATCGATTTGTGCTTATGATAACAGACCATTTCTCTCGTTACATCGAGATGGTGCTGATGCAGGACCAGCAAGCAGTCACAGTCAGGCAAACATTGGTAAGTGGAAGGGTGTTGAATTTTGGGCGCTAGAGACAATAATAACAAGTCGAGAGACGAACTTCAAAAGGACCTGATGAAAGAGTTGTATCGTTTGTTGGGAGTGAAGCAATTAAGAAGTAGCCCACTTCATCCTCAGTCAGACGGAAGGATGGGACAGATTTATTGAAAGACTAGGAGGATGCTTAGTTACTACGTCAACTTCCGTTATACACACTGATAAATATACACTACTGGCCATTAAAATTGCTACACCAAGAAGAAATGCAGATGATAAACGGGTATTCACTGGACGGATATATTATACTAGAACTGACATGGGATTACATTTTCACGCAATTTGGATGCATAGATCCTGAGAAATCAGTACCCAGAAAATCACCTCTGGCCGTAATAACGGCCTTGATACGCCTGGGCATTGAGTCAAACAAAACTTGGATGGCGTGTACAGGTACAGCTACCCATGCAGCTTCAACACGATACCACAGTTCATCAAGAGTAGTGACTGGCGTATTGTGACGAGCCAGTTACTCGGCCGCCATTGACCACACGTTTTCAGTTGGTGAGAGATCTGGAGAATGTGCTGGCCAGGACAGCAGTCGAACATTTTCTGTATCCAGAAAGGCACGTACAGGACCTGCAACATGTGGTCTTGCATTATCCTGCTGAAATGTAGGGTTTCGCAGGGATCGAATGAAGGGTAGACTCACGGGTCGTAACACATCTGAAATGTAACGTCCACCGTTCAAATTGCCGTCGGTGCGAACAAGAGGTGACAGAGACGTGTAACCATTGGCACCCCATACCATCACGCCGGATGATACGCCAGTATGGCGATGACGAATAAACGCTTCCAATGTGCGTTCACCGCGATGCCGCCAAACACGGATTCTACCATCATGATGCTGTAAACAGAACCTGGACTCATCCGAGAAAGTGACGTTTTGCCATTCATGCACCCAGGTTCGTCGTTGATTACACCAGCGCAAGCGCTCCTGTCTGTGATGCAGCGTTAAGCGTAACCGCAGCCATGGTCTCCAAGCTGCTGCAAACGTCGTCGAACTGTTCGTGCAGTTGGTTGTTGTCTTGCAAACGTCCCCATCTGTTGACTCAGGGATCGAGACGTGGCTGCACGATCCGTTACAGCCATGCGGATAAGATGCCCGTCATCTCGACTGCTAGTGATACGAAACCGTTGGGATCCAGCATGGCATTCCGTATTACCCTCCTGAACCCACCGATTCCATATTCTGCTAAGGGTCATTGGATCTCGGCCAACGCGAGCAGCAATGTCGCGATACGATAAACCGCAATCGCGATAGGCTACAATCCGACCTTTATCAAAGTCGGAAACGTGATGGTCCGCATTTCTTCTCGTTACACGAGGCATTACAACAACGTTTCACCAGGCAAAGCCGGTCAACTGCTGTTTGTGTATGAAAAATCGGTTGGAAACTTTCCTCATGTCAGCACGTTGTATGTGTCGCCACCAGCGGCAACCTTGTGTGAATGCTCCGAAAAGCTAATCATTTGCATATCACAGCATCTTCTTCCTATCGGCTAAATTTCGCGTCTGTGGAACGTCATCTTCGTAGTGTAGGAATTTTAATGGCCAGTAGTGTATATATGAGTGTGTATAATTCTAAGGTACGTACCAATATAGCTTTTCGTCATTCAAGGAGATATATGGCAAAAAGATGCCAGCGCCATTCGAGGTGATTAAACAGCAATGGAACGAGAACTAAGAGGCAGTGCTAGATTTTGAGAGAATTGTGTGATAAATTTGCAAGAGGGACCAAAAAGCAAACACCGAGGCATTTGAGAGTCAAGAGGAGGCAGTGAAATGCATGCGAAATTTGTGCCTATACAAGGTGGGTCAGTTGGTGATGTCAAGACCATATACTCTGAAAGAGAAAACAAAAAAGTTTGTGACACAATACCAGGGCCCACAGAAAGTGACTGAAACCACATCACCTGTAAATGTGGAGCTACAATTGCAACAATGTCAGCAGTCATACATGTCTGACGCATAGACCATTCAAAGGTGCCCCAGAATCGATACCAGAGCGAATATCGGTAGAACCAAAGAAGAGAGCAAAAAATGAGGAGCGGAAGAATAAGCAACAGTACGCAGAGGACCATGCCTATCGTATACTGCACCCCTTAAGGCCAGTGAGGCGGTTAATATGTTGTATGTTTTATTATTCTCAAGACTTTTGTTGTGTTGATTGTTAAAGTAATTTTGAGTAGGATCACATGTATTTCTTATGGAAAGAATTATCAGAATTATCTTTAATTATTGTGAGGGAGATGCTGATCACAGGCAGTACGCTTGGGAGGGGGGGGGGGGAGAGGGAGATGATGATGGACCCTTTCAAATGGTTCAAATGGCTCTGAGCACTATGGGACTTAACATCTGAGGTCATCAGTCCCCTAGAACTTAGAACTACTTAAACCTAACTAACCTAAAGACATCACACACATCCATGCCCGAGGCAGGATTCGAACCTGCGACCGTAGCGGTCTCGCGGTTCCAAGCTGACGCGCCTAGAACCGCTTGGCCACACCGGCCGGCGATGGACCCTTTCCTCAGGTTGCTATTCAGCGAGGATGCAGAATAAAGGCTACTCAAGACAACATTTGCGACAGCAGATTCAAACGATGTGAGTGATATGAACAGGATAACGCAAGTCACAGGAGAGTTTCCCGAAGGAAATAGGGCAATTGTAGAGTAGCATGCCTCATGAATTATGAGTCTGGAGAGGACTGTGATGAACAACACGCACTAGCCCTCTAAAACAAACGTTTAGAGCAGTTCAATCACGACGATTGGATATGAGAAGACTTTTACAATCAGTACAAGATAGTAATTGAGACGTAAGAGTGGATTTATGAGCTTGCAAGAATCCGTTCGTCAGCTACTGCATGGGCAATTGAGTCTCATTCTGTCGTCATCCAAGCAGTATCCTAAAGGACTGACAAAGGTACACAAAGATCTGCCAAGCGAACTGCAGTTAATAGCAGAGCCTAACAGTCAGACCCTGCCTTTCTGTTATAACGGAGCAGCAGTGGAAGTGGGAACAGATAGTGCATAGTTGTACGTGTTGGTGAAGGTAACAGTGGTGGACAATAAAACTTTCTCTAGATTTTACGTGGTACTCATCTGTTCAGTAAGGGTTGAAACAGTGGGAAGTTTGTGAAGAAAAAGAGCTAGTGTTTTACCAATAGTGGAAGATCGGTATCGGTGTGAAGTAATGATAGTAAGAGAGAGAGAGCTACATACAAAGTCAAAATGGGATGGTCACCAAATGTGCTACTCACGAGATCCAAGTGAGAGGAACTGCATGTGTCATGCAATTGTCCAGGGGCAAGAGGTTCAGCCATGACAAAAGGAGGTGACGGAACTGAAGCCGTACTTCCAGTGTATGGGTCTACAGGAAGTACACGCAGTGTACGATGATGTGATAGTAGTGGCAAGTTGTTACAAACAAGAGAAGCTCATGGGAATGAGACAGAGATAGGAGGCAGTGGGTTGTTAATTAAAGAATCCATATTTGATCTTATGGGATCAACATTTGGTTTACCAGCTACAATGATAGGAGTTACTCTTTTAAATATAACAAGACTGCAGCTGTATTGGTTGAATAAACCATTGGAGATGTTTCCTGAACAGAACCTCACCTTCCTAAATTATACCTGGAAATCAAGTCTAGTTCATTCACTGACATGAGTCAGATGATATCTGCCCGCCCAGTTGGCCGAGCGGTCTAACGCACGGCTTTCCGGGCAGGAAGGAGCGCCTCGTCCCCGTCACGAATCTGTCCGGCGGATTTGTGTCGAGGTCCGGTGAACCGGCCAGTCTGTGGATGGTTTTTAGGTGGTTTTCCATCTGCCATTGACGAATGGGGGCTGCTTCCCCTTATTCCGCCTCAGTTAAACTATGTCGGCGATTGCTGCGCAAACAAGTTCTCCGCGTACGTATACACGAACATTACTCTACCACGCAAAGGTAGGGTTACACTCGCCTGGTGTGAGACGTTCCCTCGGGGGGGGGGGTCTACCGGGGGCCAAACCACACAATAAACCTGGGTTCGGTGTGGGGCGGCGGACGGGTGAAGTGGACTGCGGTAGTCGTCGTGGGGTTGTGGACCACTGCGGCTGCGGCGGGGACGGAGCCTCTCCGTCGTTTCTAGGTCCCCGCTTAACAAACAACACATACATACAAAAACCTCCAGGCGGATTAAAACTGTGTGCCGGACCGAGACTCGAACTCGGGACCTTTGTCTTTCGCGGGCAAGTGCTCTACCAACTGAGCTACCCAAGCACGTCTCACGCCCCGGCCTCACAACTTCACTTCTGCCAGTACCTCGTCTCCTGCCTTCCAAACTTTTACAGAAGCTCTCCTGCGAACCTTGCAGAACTAGCACTCCTGAAAGAAAGGATATTGCGGAGACATTGCTTAGCCACAGGGCCGAAGCCAGCTATCCAGTTACCATCGCCGGCCCACAGTGACAGAGTGTGGCGTATGTGCCTCACATTGACAACAACTAGTTGCACTTTTATTCTTCAGTTAAGTTTCCTATTTCAGCCAGTACATTAATCTCGACATCTGCATTTCTCGGATATTGGTGGCCTAACTTCCCTTTTCTGCAGGTCTTTTTTTAATATTAACCAATGAGGAGCCATATTGAAACTCATTAGACAAGACAGTGTTCACCCCCTGCATGACAGCAGCCACAAGAAAGAAGAACTCCTGATTCCCGTCCACAGTGCAGTGCAGCGGTTCATGAATTGCACAGATGCCAGTTTGTTACTGAGTTTCCCCGCACAGCATTCTTGGAAGGCCACATGTGACTGCAAAACAAAGTTCCTTTCAAATTTGACTTTGCCAGATGGCATTACTTATAAAAACTAAGATTCTGAAAGGGAGGCAAGGTGACAGATTTTTGTTACACTATGTTATACACCTTCTGTATATGTGGGCCTGGACACCATATAACACAAAGCGCATTATGCGAAAAACTGACAGAACGTAGCAGTCACACCCCTGGTCAATGCTTGGGTTGTAGCGTGCACCTGTCACTATTAGACGCTTTGTTCCACACTAATCTCTTTCTCTCTGAAAACCAAGTGAAAACTCCCAGGTGGACCTGACCGGACACCAAGTCATTGCTCTCCACCTAAATTACAGTTAATACGAGGCGTGTATTTTAAGTAAGTACCGTTTTGAAATTAAAGAAAGACGTGCTAATATATCTCAATAATTTTATTTTTACATGAAGGACTGCATCTTAATCTGCGCACTGACGCCATTACAGTCTGATTCTTTCTTGTTTACGCTGTGTACTGAGTGTTTAAGATGCCTCCGATAATCGTGAGTCCCGGCGACTGTGAAGTACGGGCTGTTATAAGATTTCTTAGTGCTAAAGACCTAAAAGCGATCGATATTTATCGCGAGATCTGTGCAGATTACGGAGAAAACGTTATGAGTAATGGAATGGTAAGAAAGTGGGTGAGACCATTTAAAGATGGCAGCACAAATATGCGTGATGAACAAGGAGTGGGCCTCCTTCGGTCGTTAATGAAAGTTTGGTGCAGGAAGTGGACAATAAGGTGGGAGAAAACAGAGGCTTTACGATTTCCTCCTTGCGGGATGACTTTCCTAATGTTTCTCGCAGTATGGCATTGTGACCGAGCACTTGAATTACCGAAAACTGTATGCACGTTGGATACCGAAGATGTTGACGGATGTGCACACAACCAAACGTTTAGACATTGCATTGACTTTCCTTGAGCGGTACCACAACGACGGTGATGATTTCTTAAGCCAAACTGTTACGGGCGATGAAACATGAGTGGCCTACGTCACACCAGAATCAAAGCAACAGTCCATGGAAGTTGAGCAAGGGCATCGTTTTGCTGCAACACAATGCCCGTCCGCATGTGGCGAATCAGACCAAAGATCTCATCACATGTTTTCGATGGAAAATTCTAGATCATCCTCCGTACAGTCCTGATCTTGCGCCCAGTGACTACCATCTGTTCCTGCACTTGAAGAAACACCTGGGCGGTCAGCGTCTTCAAGACGATTACGAAGTCAAAACAGTGGTGATGCAGTGGTTAACAAGTCAGGAGGCAGATTTCTACGAGGATGGTATTCAAAAACTGGTACAACGTTATGACAAGTGCCTCAATATTGACGGAAATTATGTAGGAAAGTAGATTAAGGTACAGGATTTCATGTAAAAATACAATTACTGAGATATCTTAGCACGTCTTTTTTTTTTTTTAATTTCAAAACGGTACTTACTTAAAAAACACGCCTCGTACCACAAGCTAAACGCTCATTAGTAAAGATAGGAAGTAATATAGAAGCATACAGTTTAATCCTGGCAATCATTGCCGTTACTTGTTACAAGCATTAAATATATTACAAATAGATGGGAGTAGAATTTAGATAGTAACGACTTTACAGGGTGTTACAAAAAGGTACGGCCAAACTTGCAGGAAACATTCCTCACACCCAAAGAAAGAGAATATGTTATGTGGACATGTGTCCGGAAACGCTTACTTTCCATGTTAGTGCTCATTTTATTCTCTTCAAATCACATTAATCATGAAATGGAAACACACAGGAACAGAACATACCAGCGCGACTTCAAACACTTTGTTACAGGAAATGTTCAAAATGTCCTCCGTTAGCGAGGATACATGCATCCACCCTCCGTCGCATGGAATCCCTGATGCGCTGATGCAGCCCTGGAGAATGGCGTATAGTATCACAGCCGTCCACAATACGAGCACGAAGAGTCTCTACATTTGGTACCGGGGTTGCGTAGACAAGAGCTTTCAAATGCCCCCATAAATGAAAGTCAAGAGGGTTGAGGTCAGGAGAGCGTGGAGGCCATGGAATTGGTCCGCCTCTACCAATCCATCGGTCACCGAATGTGTTGTTGAGAAGCGTACGAACACTTCGGCTGAAATGTGCAGGAGCTCCATCCTGCATGAAGCACATGTTGTGTCGTACTTGTAAAGGCACATGTTCTAGCAGCACAGGTAGAGAGGTAGAGTATCCCGTATGAAATCATGATAACGTGCTCCATTGAGCGTAGGTGGACGAAACTAAAATGAGCTCTAACATGGAAATTAAGCGTTTCCGGACACATGTCCACGTAACATTTTTTATTTATTTGTGTGTGAGGAACGTTTCCTCAAAGTTTGGCCGTACCTTTTTGTAACACCCTGTATATGAATGTGTGGTATCTCTTCTTTCGGACGTATGCGAAAGAACAGAACCACGCATACACATAATTCGTCGTCTCGGTGGGTAATAAATCAACCACCTTCAGTGCAGCTGTACAAGTACGTTTGACCTCCTGCGGGAATCTCAAAGCAGCGGGCATGAGAGCACGGATGGGAACTGAGGATAGGTGGCGCTATGTGGGTCGGACGAGAGTGTGCCGAAATATTCCGCGCAATTGCTGTGAACACTGTGTCCGGGTGGAGCAGTGGTTAACGCAATTGCCTAGTAAGCACGAGATCTCTGTTTCGAATACTCGTCTGGCATACATTTTCACTTGTCGCCTCTGATTCTGCATGAAGTCCCGATGCAGCTCACATCAATAGTTCCTTTCCTCAATTTTCTCCCCTCTCCAACTTCAATTTAAATGATAGTGACTTTAAAGCAGTTATGAATGGGTCATGAGCAATGGACTGACGCATATCACTAACCAAGGTAAATGATGCTGACGCAAGTGTTACGTGTTAATTTCTAGTTTATGTGGGTGTGCACACAATTTCTTTTTTATTGTAAACAAGCAGAATGTGTTTCCCAGCGGTCCACCCCACCCCCCACACCCCCGTCGGAGGTTCGGTCCACCCCCCGCCCCATCCCCGTCGGAGGTTCGAGGTTCGAGTTCGAGTCTTCTCTCGGGGCATGGCGTGTGTGTTGTTCATAGTATAAGTTAGTTTAAGTTAGATTAAGTAGTGTGTAAGCTTAGGGACCGACGACCTAAGCAGTTTGGTCCCATACGACCTTACCACAAATTTACAAAAAAATTTCCCAGCAGCCTCCGGCCTGAGTTAGCTTGTTGACTACGTAAAGTCTAATTTACGACGCAACCTCGCGCATAGCTTGTCTGGCTGTGACGTCACTTCGTTGCGTTGTTGCAGCTCCCTGAAGTGCACGCGCATCGCCATCCACGTGCAGCTGTTCCTGTCGTTCGCGGCCAACAACCTGGGCTGGATCGTCTGGTACCGCAGGGTGGTCGGGGACCCGGCCGTAGTCAGCGAAAACTCGGTGAGCCACGCCACGACGCTACGCCACGCTGCGCCGCCCGTCTAAATCCCTGCCAAACTTGGCGGGGCAGCTAACTTTGCTGCTCGGCGTCGCAGGGGAACCGCAGGCGTTCCTGATATAGCGGTTTTCTCCTAGCGCAAGCTCTGTTAAGCACCAGTTCTTGTCCGGACAGTAATTTCAGGCACACCCAACACCACGTAAGTCCACTGATAAAATTTGCCAGTTGTATACAAATTAGGACCTCAGAAGACTTGCTCCAGAGTGCTGTAACGTTGGAGCAATCACAATGGAAGGATATCTATCGAGAGTCCAGACAAACCTGTGGTTCCTGAAGAGGGCAGCAGTCTTTTCAGTAGTTGTAGGGGCAACAGCCTGGATGATCGACTGATCTGGCATTGTAACGACAACCAAAATGGCATTGCTGTGCTGGTACTGCGAAAGGCTGAAAACAAGGGAAAACTACAGCCGTAATTTTTTCTTAGGGCATGCATCTTTATTGTATTGCTATATGATGGTGGCGTCCTATTGGGTAAAATATACCGGAGGTAAAATAACCTCCCATTCCGAACTCCTGTCGGGGACTACTCAGGAGGATTTTGTCATCAGAAGAAAGAAAACTGGCGTTCTATACATCGGAATATGCAATTTTAGATCCATTAATCATGCAGATAGGTTAGAAAATTTGAAAAGGTAAGTGAATAGATTGAAGTCAAATGTAATGGGAATTAGGGAAGATTGGTGGCACAAGGAACAGGACTCCTGGTCAGGTGAATGAGGGTTATAAATATAAAATCCTGGCTACGAGGCTAATGAATCCGCACAGTTATACGAGACATATTGCCAAGGAATGTGGAATCAGCCAGACAAATGTCATTCGCATCCTGCATCGACAAAAATACCACAACTCTACGACTCATCTAAGAAGACAGGTTAATGGAATAAAAACCTACTTTTATAGCATTTTATAGACTAAGAGAAAGCTTTGGACTCTGTTGACTGGAATACTCTCTTTGAAATTATGAAGGTGTTACGGGTAAAATACGGAGACTAAAACCAGCATATTCATTTGCCCTAGAAGTGCGAATCTGTTTTTGTGGTTCGTCCTTTCCATGAGCATGTGACATGAAATTGCAACGTTTTCTACTCATATTGGATTACGGAATGATGACATTTTTGAGAAAAGTAAAAGATTGTGTCGAGATGGGACTCGAATCCTGTTCGGAACAGGAGAGAGTGCATCAGCACACTGTCGTTTGCACTACAATAGTATCCGCCCATGCCTCATAAGGAATGTTTCGCAGCAGTCAGCCTAGTCCCCCCATCGAACGTTGGTTTCGAGTTTAATGATGATCGAAATCGGTATAGGTTACGTTTACATGTTATTTGCTACCCACATCATTTCGACTTCTATGTGTGCTCATTTACAGGTATTTTTGCCAGCTAGTCATAATATGTGTATCTTATTTGGTTGAAATTGCTCTATGCATTCCACTATAAAGCACATCGACCAAGCATTCTACGTCCCACACAGGCGTCATCCCTTTACGTACGAATACTATCCAAACTTTGCGAGGAGTAACGCATTGACTCGTCATTTGGAGTAAAGACTGTCGTTCATCGGCGCAGTACCCATATAATGAAGTTGTTTAAATAGATTTTGGAGTTACTGACTACTGAAAATTTTTAGGATATCTGTTACAATCTCATGAGTTAAACAAGTCGTATTCATCAATGCTGCCTGTCTTCGTATATGCTCCATATCCCCTGCTAGATTGGCGTGGGGTGAGGCCAGCACACATGAAATGTATTTAAATTTTGCCTCTCATTCATTACTAATTACTCTGGTGGATCGATATCGTTCCCTATCCTGTCCCATGCGCAATGGATCTTACTCTTCATTTTCTCTTTTTTTTTTTTCTTTGCCATCTTTACGTCTCCCAGAAATCTCTGCAACTGCAAACTCTGTGAACAGAGTATCAGAATGATTCGGACGTTGTCATGTTCCAAAGAGAAAAGGCAGCAGCAAAATGTAAAGACATTAAAGAAACATTCAAAAGACCACGAGTTCGAAGGCAGTGGAAGGGAACTGAAAGTAAATGTACTCCATACACCTCAATGCACAGTTGAACAACAGTTAAGAAGGTGGAAAGCATAATACGCCGATGTTAAGTCATAAAATTATTCAAACATGTACCACATGGTACATTAGAAGCATTATTCGTTATATATCTTTAACGGGCGCATTGACATATTTGCCTATTTTTTTTTTAAAACGTGGCAGATATTTAAAGGAGGATAGGAATAGAGAGGGGAAGAGAAGCGTTACATTACATGATTCTAGGCGAATTCCGTATCTCAGCATTTGAACAGACCGTTTTCGTGACATCTTCTCTACCGACCAAACAAATGCTTCCATTCCCACAAGAGAACTAACAGCATAGGAAATGAAGAGGTACCAGAGCACTATTCGTTAACCGTCTCTAAAGGGAAGGACATGTTAACGGAATATCTAACTAAAAAATCAGGGGATAGGTAGGCCTAAAAAGATTGTGTCGAGAAAGCACTCGAATCAGAATAAGGAAACAATGAATGGGCGAGAAATACATCTACATCTACATGGCTACTCTGCAAGTCACACTTAAGTGCCAGGCAGAGGGTTCATCGATCCAGCTTCACAATAATTCTCTATTATTCCACTCTCGAACAGCGTGCGGAAGAAACGAACACCTATGTAGTTCCGTGCGAGCTCTGATTTCCCTAATTTTATTATGGTGATCGTCTCTCTCTAAGTAGGTTGGCGTCAACAAAATATTTTCGCATTCAGAGGAAAACGTTGGTGACTGAAATGTCGTGAGAAGATCCCACCGCAACGAGAAACATCTTTGTTTTAATGACGTTCACCCCAAATCTTTTATCATGTCCATGACACTCTCTCCCCTTCTTTGAACTTTCTCGATGCACTCAGTTAACCATACCTGGTAAGGATCTCATACCGGGCAGCAGTATTCTAAGCCAGGACGGACAAGCATAGTGCAGGCAGTCTCCTTAGTAGGACTGTTACATTTTCTAAGTATTCTGCGAATAAAACGCAGTGATTCACCTTCCCCACAGTTTCTAAGTATTCTTTCCAATTTAAGCTGTTCGTAATTGTAATTCCTAGGTATTCAGCCGAATTTAAGTTTACGGCCTCTAGATGTGATTTATTTATCGTGAAATGAAATTTTAATGCATTCCTATTAGCACTCATGTGAATGACTTCACACTTTTCATTATTTAGGTCAGTTGCCAATGTTTGCATCACACAGATATCTTATCTAAATCGTTTTGCTGTTGGTTTTGAACTTCTGATGACTTTACTAGAGTAACCTTAGTAGATTATAAATGACCTGCAAACAACATGAGTCGGCTGCTCAAATTGTCTCCTAAATCGTTTAAATAGATAAGGAACAGCAGGGGGTCTGTAACACTACCTTGGGGGAACGCCAGAAACCATTTCTGTTTTACTCGATGACTTTCCATCAATTACTGTGAACTGTGACATCTGTGGCAGGGAGTCACGAATCCAGTCGCATAGCTGAGACAATTTTCATAAGCATCCAATTTGATTACAAGCAAGATTACGAAAGATATTTGACACAATAGGTTTGTAGAGATGAAAGAATTTGCACAAGATACTAAGAAAGAGTACGAGAGGGGACTATATCAAATCTGTCTGAAGAGCCATGACTAACAAAATTATTGTACCACATAGGCAGATATGTAATATTTAAAAGTGTGTGGAATGAATATCCTGTAATCTACTTTTCTCCTGCGCGAGCTAGACCGCCGCAATACCCTCCAAGGAAAGAAGGACGATAATCGAGTTTAGCGTCCGGTCGACATAGAGGTCATTAGAGGCGAAGCGCCAGCCCGGATTACGGAAGGACGGGGAAGGAAATTGGCCATGCCGTAAGTCTGGCTAGCCGGACGGGGATTTGAACAGTCATCCTCCCGAATGCAGCCCAGTATGCTAACCGCTGCGCCACCTCGCCCGGTAATAACCTCCAACAGACCACAGAGTAAAATTATGCAGTAGTTTCCGCAGTGGCCTCGGATTCGGCAATCCACCGTCCATGGTTTCCGTAAATACAGTAAAATTCGGGTACAAAACGATCCGATACACACAGTATCCGGATAAAACGCGGCGTAAAAATCTTAATAAAGTGTGCATGCACCTCTTCTATTGTATCATTTGCCTCTGTAATCTTCAAACTCTGGAAACTCTGTAACTAAAATCAGCGTTGGGTTTGTGGTATTATCATTATATCAAGACCATTGCTGCACAGAAACCTGACGTCTCAAGGTTGCCAGATCCAAAAATAGAAAACCAGACTTGCCGTTCATTTTGCCCAAAACGATTTATTTTACGGGTAAATCGAAATAGAGTAGGTTGGATGTTTACAAACTTTTATTAATAACTAATTACATTAAATTTTTTTAGAAAACCAACCTCAAGCATGCTAAAACATAAGAAGCTATCAGTAAACACCCTAATTAATTGACATTTATGATAGCAAGAGCTCCAGATGGTCAAGCGGTCGGAATATATATATATTGGCGAGGATAGCTGGTGATGCACAATGAACACTATTTTTATGCAGTCTCCTCGGGAAGTTATTTCTTTTACTGTCTCTATGAGATAAGAACAGTTCTGACGCTTTTTGATCAAATTCTTTACCTGATGATGAAAGAAGACCTCTCAGGGCTGCAGTAGCGGAGTGTATTTGGGAGGAATCACTTTAGTACTCCAAGGTGACAATCATCGTTCTTTGTCTTGAAAAATCTCGTCTTATAACGGTGGATTTGTTTCTTCTCCTCACAAGCTAATCAAAAGAATAAATTTGTTCTCCTGCACGTAGGGCTGCATCAAATCAGTAAAAAAAAAAAAATTGTGTGAGGCTGTTGTAAGCTTCCTAGGTTTTGATGAAATAATGGCGACATTCTAATATTTTGCTGCATTCTCATCGACCGTTTCTGAATCCTCAGTCGAAAATTTTCGTTTGTCTTCTATGAAATTCTAACAAATACAATATACTGAGCATTACTGCGGTTTATTTGCATTATAAGCAACGCAAAAATTGAAAATCAAAAGGTTTGCCCCTGGGGATCTGATCTAAAAACACCCAGTTTACCTTTATGGTATTCTTTCCGTTGTGTCAACCGCTGCCTTGGAAGCTGCGCTCATGCCGGCCTCAAACCGCACCAAAAAGTTAGTTTTTCCAAACTCTGGTCTCTCTGGCGCTCTTACCTCAGTCATTTTCATTTTTCGAGAAGTCTTGCACATACGAATACCACAAATTTGGACGAAGTCAGTGATGACGAATAGGCACGGAAGTCTTGTAAGTGCTCAGTCTGCATGATTGCTCAGTCTCCTTCTTAAAACGTTCTTCATGATTTAAATAACGAAAACTGCACCAGTAAATTATTCTTTTTTGCTTAACACAACCCGTTTCGAGAATTTATTTCCATTTTCAAGTGCATTTGCGCATTTATTTACAAAAATGTATTTGGTGATGTTTGCATGGGTGATTTTAGACCTCTCTACCGTCTTTTTGAGGCTATACTGCAATCGAAAAATCGGACAAAATGAGTCCTTAAGGGTTTTTAAATGTTAGTTTTAGAAATTATATTTTTCGTTGTCTATTTGCACCTGTTGTGCCTCTTCCGTTTTATAGCCTATCGCACACACGCAAATCATCACTTACACTGTTTGTTTTAGTAATCAAAACATTCTGTAAAAATATTACGGCAGTATGGTTTTACAAAGAGTTCAGAGGCGTTACAGTGTTTTTAATTACTTTACATACATACGAAAAGTTGTCAAATATTAAATGTATTTTTACCTCTATTGACTACTGAATTGTCGATCATATTTTTTGTGATGAGGAAACATGCAAATTTATGAAAATTGCTACAGTTATGAGAGCAGGAGAAATATTTCAAAAAATAACTGATTAACCCCAAAAAAGTAGAAAAATTCTCACTGACAAAGTAGTTTTTTTTTCAAATATTTCTCCTGCATATGATAAATGTAACAATTTTAATAAACTTGTACGTTTCCTCATCACAAAAATGTAAGCAATAGTTCAGTAGACAAACAGTGGTGAAAATACATTTTGCTGTTGACAACTTTTTATATGTATACAAAGTAATCCAAAAACACTGTAACACGTCTGATTGTGTTCAGCCTCTTTGTAAATTCATAGTGTCGTAATCTTTGTAGCATGTTTTGAATACTAAAACAAACACTGTAAGTGATAATTTGCGTGTGTGTGATATTATATATATCATGTCTAACAATTATCATTTAAAAACTCTCGAAGTTTAATTTTTTCCGAATTTTCGATTGCAGTATAACCTCAAAAAGACGCAAGAGAGGCATAAAATCAAACATGCAAACATCGCCAAAAATATTCTAGCAAACAAATACATAACTGCACTTAAAAATGAGAATAAATTCTCGAAACGGTTTGTGCCAAGCAAGAAAAAATAATTAACAGGTGCAGTTTTGATTACTTAAGATGCAAGCTTTCCTGAAACATCGAATACGATGAATAAAATTAGAAATTCTTCCCTGAACAGAATAAAAAATTATCTATCTATCTATAAGGTCTGCCGTTCACTGGTAAAGTGAACGCTGTCTCGAGCGAAAGCACGTGCCACACTTATAACCCCCCCCCCCTCCTTCTAATCGGTTAACGGGCAATTTTGACGATGATCGGCAGCACCTAATAGATACAAAGAATTTTGACAATGTAATCGTTTCCGACGAAAAATTATCGGTTCGTGAGGTGAACTTATTCCACTCCCTCTACTCTCTGCTTGATTAAACTTCGAATAATGAATGTAAAGTAGTGCAATAACGTACATAGCGCGAAACGAAAAGGGGCAACACGTAACTCGAATAATCCACAACAAAAGCAAATGAAATGATTTAGATATAATTAATACAATTGTCAGTCCATTTGGACAATATTTTCTCGATACCTGAAAAGTAATGACAACAGCAGTGAATATGTGTGTGATTAACTGAACGTACAGTAACAGAAGGTTCGCACACACTTTTCCAACACAACACCTTACAAACTAATAATGGGAAAACCTTGAATTGTTAACAAATTCTGCATTTACATCATACTTCAGGTACCACTAACTGTTCCTCCTTCCCTGCTCCACTTGCGAATGGGGAATGGGAAGAATGATTGTCGGTAAGTCTCTGCATTGGCTCTAATTTCTCAAATCTTCTCGTCGTTGTCATTTCGCAAAGTGTATGTGCGGTGCAGTAATATGTTTTCCAATTCTTTCTGGAACGTGCTCTCTCGAAATTTCAATAGTAATCCTCTCCGTGATGCACAACGCCTCTCTTGTAACGTTTGCCTCTGTAACACTATCGTGCCCCCTAACGATCCCGTTATGACACGCGCTGCTCTGCGTTGAATCTTCTCCATCTCTACTATCAGTACTACCTGGTAAAGATTCCATATTGATGAACAGTACTCAAGAATAGGTCGAAAAGCGCCTTATACGCCTCTTCCTTCGAGAATGAGTTATATTTACTTCAGATTCTACCTATGAATCTCAGTCGGGCATCTGCTTTTCCTATTATTTGTTTTATGTAGTCATTCAGCTTACGGTTGCTCTGTATAGTTATTCCTGGATATTTTACGGTGGATACTGTTTCGAGCAGTTGGGTCGTCAGTAGTGTAGTTGTACTGTAGTGGATTTCTTTACTTATGCACGCGCATTATGTTACATTTATTTACGTTCAGGGTCAACTGCCACAGTTTGCACCATTCATCAATCCTCTGCAGGTCGTTCTGCACGTCGATACCGTCATCTGGCGTTGCTACTTTCCTACAGACAACCGCATCATCTGCTAACAGTCTTAAAGAGTTTCCAACGCTTTCTGCTAGATCATTTATGTACATTGTAAACAGTAACGCTCCTATCACACTTGCTCGGTGCATTTCGGAAATTACCCTTACATACGTATGTCGATTTTATTCCGTCAAGGGCGACGTATTGAGCTCTATCCGTAAAGAAGTCTTGAATACAGCCACAAATCTGTTCCGATAGTCGATAAGCTCGTATTTTTTCACTAGCCGGCAATGCGGGACGGTGTCAAGGACCGTCCTGAAGTTAAGGAACATGGTATCATCCTGAAACCGTTGTCGAAAGCGCTATAAATCTCTTGAAAGAACACAGCGAGCTAAGTTTCGCAAGACCTCTGTTTGTAGAAACCATATTGAATTTTATAGAGGAAAGTTTCGTTCTCAAAAAAGTCATAATTTTTAGAATAAAAACTAATAATTTCTAATGTATAATAAACACTCGTTACTGAAAACGACTAACTACTGAAAGCTTCTTTTGTTATGGTAGAAATCACATAACCTCACAGTAATATTTACTTCATTGGACAAAATTTCTGGAATTTACAAGCTAAACACGTTGAAAATTGCTCAAATGAATATAACAAAATTTATCTTCAATGCATTTTCAAATCCGGCGTACGAACCAACCAACACACAGTTGCACTTTTACAACTAATATGAAATAAAACACGCAAAGTTTGTAGCCTTACTTATAATGTGAATTTCCCGATAGCATAGTTTTTAAAATAACCTTGCTTTTATTTCAATGTACATTTCAAGAATAAACAGTGCCGCTAATTATTATCATGGAACAGAACAATTAACTTACTGACGTATGATTCAATCAGAATACAAACTGGTGTTATTATTCATTCTTAGTAATGTTCTTTCAGTTTTAAGCAACGACACTAGGTTATCTAAGAAAACCCAAGAACTGAGACCCTATGTAGGTGATGCTGACATAGGATACTAAACAGACTGGGCGTAAAAAATTTTAACATATAGTTCTTATTATTAAAATAGAATTCACTGAAAATATAACTAGGAAATGCCCCACAGTGTTTCAAAACCTAAGAAGAAATAAAACTATCTCGCAGCTCATCGTAGACGTTGAGATGCCACCTATACTGACGTCGACCATGCTCCTTTAGCTCCATGTATAGTCGGCACACTTTGGTTAGCAATGACCAATCATGGGACAGGATCCTGATGTTCTTGGAGCCTCGTGCATATGCTCATACTTCTCATGCCCTTGAGCCACACAATTAACAACTGCATCTCGCATGGGCAAATCGCACGTCCATTGACTTTAGTGTCACATACCGCAGTCCTTCTTGTGCCCGCTCGCTGTGACGTGACGCTTGTCGTGTCTAGAGGCGGCACAAGCTTCCTAACATCACTCTCTGACAAACAATATTACATTCTCTAAAATTCCCTAACGACGTTAACCAAGTAAAATTATATCATATTAGAGAAATAATTTAGACAGGTGTCACAGTATTTATAAATATAACAAAAACACATTTCATTTTATATTTATAAATGGCATTTTGAGTTTACAGATAAATTATACCAATAATATTTAAAATTTACAAAACTCGCAAAACATTTAAGTGGCACTTCAGTGCTGTAGTTTCACATACACTTTCCAAAGGAAGTCGTCGGACACTCGGTCACACTTTCCTGGCTCGGAACGACTAGAAGTGACACACGAGCATGGCGGGGCTGGATGGCATCGGCTGATCTGCACATCCTACTTTTAGTCCAGTCGAATGAGGAAAATTAGGTGAAAAATCGTGTAGTCGCAATTTTTTTACTGTGGCATGAGAGAGTGCTACGAACAAAATACTGCTATTAATGTATTACATTTTGCACATCCCACACATAATCTTTGCTCTGTTTACATCCTTGGTGATTTTTAAATGAATGATATCTCTGTATCTTTACTTAATTATAATCTTTGCATTGTAAACAAAAACATCAAGCGTATAACGCATGTACGATGCTGAACACTCATTTTAAGAATATTATGATGTGTGCCACAGTAATTTAGCCCCATTTACAATATCTGTGCTGCGTGGAATTCAAGAACGTATACATCGAGCTAGAAAACATGGAGCGCGATAAAACAAATTGCTATCTACTGGAACGTATGTAAGTGAATACAACTATTTTGCGTCATATATAAAAAAAATGCAAGCACTTTAGAGTATTGTTATTAATGAAACAATTGATAAAGTGGCACTAAATTCTCAAATAATTTTGTGCAGATGACATGCTGTTAATCAAAATATCTGTGTCACGAAAAATTTTAGCCATGAAGTGAGGTATGCTAACCGTAAAACCGGTTATGGCACTAAAATAAAACATGTAGAAAGTATCTGTGTCTGGTTGCATCATTCATTAACTATTAAAACTAGTGTTTTAATGATATAAAATTACTGTTTTTTATTAAACGAGGTGAGTTAATAAAAAATTTTAAATGTATGTATCTAAGTGTAGTAGATCCGTAATAAGAGATAAATTGTGTTCTGGAAGGGTAACAGAATGGGTGGAGGGGGGGAGGGGGGGGGGGAAGCGGTATGGAGGGTAGAAGTGCGAGGGAAGGTGGGTCGCCGGAGTGTGGTCATGCAATTCCTTCCTTTATAGGTCTGCATACTGAAGAGTGAGTAGGTAATTCCCCACTCTGTACACCCCACTATGTCACAAGAACCAACTACGGGTGTTTAACAAAGTTACACCGACCCCCTGCAGTAGGCCTTACGAATCAAAGGCGACGCAGTGTGCAAATATGCCCGATGTGGCAGGGGGGCGTGGGGGAGAAGGATAATTTTACACGAAGTGCGTTGGCACTACATGGAATGTAGATATGAATTATTAATAATACTAGAGCAGTACACGTGTATGGACAGAATCTGTGCAGATCTTTGTACACTGTTCTGCACTTCTAGTACCTTCCCGTAATGGCAGCTGTAGCATTTTCCGGGAATGACAACTTCCCACACTGTAAGCGCTGCTCGCTTTTCATTTTGCAGACAGACTATACCTCTTTAGCATTTCCTATCCAGTTCTCTTATGTGGGCAGTCAGAGTAACTTAAGCCACCTTGTGTTTAGTTAGTCGAGTTATTGTCAGTTTATTGAGTGAGTTCTTAAATGCACCTCTTAAGTGAGCTTTTATGTAAAATATATTCCTATAAACTATGGCTCAAATGTGCATAATTTCTAAGTGTGGTGTTGTCAGTGACTTTTGTAATGTTAGTGAGAGGGGGATTCGATTGGCAAATGTGACATTTTGCTGCTGTCTGTCGTTAACAGCGTATTGTAAGGCTTTCTGATTGTGTTGTAGTTACTTGGTGGTGAATTAATGAATGCCTAGGAAGTCACTGCATTTCTCTCAGCATTAATTGTGTTACTGGTAGACAGCAAAAAACTCTTTCATTCGGGAATTGCTGGAACTTGTAGAGTAGGCTGCACTGACTGGCGCCACTTACCGTTCATTCACAGTATGTCTTCCAAGGTGCATGTGAATACACTCCTGGAAATGGAAAAAAGAACACATTGACACCGGTGTGTCAGACCCACCATACTTGCTCCGGACACTGCGAGAGGGCTGTACGAGCAATGATCACACGCACGGCACAGCGGACACACCAGGAACCGCGGTGTTGGCCGTCGAATGGCGCTAGCTGCGCAGCATTTGTGCACCGCCGCCGTCAGTGTCAGCCAGTTTGCCGTGGCATACGGAGCTCCATCGCAGTCTTTAACACTGGTAGCATGCCACGACCATGCCGCTCACGCCCCAACATCGTGCAGCCCGCCTCCAGTGGTGTCGCGACAGGCGTGAATGGAGGGGCGAATGGAGACGTGTCGTCTTCAGCGATGAGAGTCGCTTCTGCCTTGGTGCCAATGATGGTCGTATGCGTGATTGGCGCCGTGCAGGTGAGCGCCACAATCAGGACTGCATACGACCGAGGCACACAGGGCCAACACCCGGCATCATGGTGTGGGGAGCGATCTCCTACACTGGCCGTACACCACTGGTGATCGTCGAGGGGACACTGAATAGTGCACGGTACATCCAAACCGTCATCGAACCCGTCGTTCTACCATTCCTAGACCGGCAAGGGAACTTGCTGTTCCAACAGGACAATGCACGTCCGCATGTATCCCGTGCCACCCAACGTGCTCTAGAAGGTGTAAGTCAACTACCCTGGCCAGCAAGATCTCCGGATCTGTCCCCCATTGAGCATGTTTGGGACTGGATGAAGCGTCGTCTCACGCGGTCTGCACGTCCAGCACGAACGCTGGTCCAACTGAGGCGCCAGGTGGAAATGGCATGGCAAGCCGTTCCACAGGACTACATCCAGCATCTCTACGATCGTCTCCATGGGAGAATAGCAGCCTGCATTGCTGCGAAAGGTGGATATACACTGTACTAGTGCCGACATTGTGCATGCTCTGTTGCCTGTGTCTATGTGTTGTGGTTCTGTCAGTGTGATCATGTGATGTATCTGACCCCAGGAATGTGTCAATAAAGTTTCCCCTTCCTGGGACAATGAATTCACGGTGTTCTTATTTCAATTTCCAGGAGTTTATATCTGATGGAAGGTGGCTGATCATTTTCGAGCCTAGAACAGTATTCTACTGTAATGCATTGCGTGACTTGGGTTCAAATATCTGAATTTACGTGATACCAGGGTGACCTATTTCTGTTGCAGAGGAGGACAATTTAAGCTTCTGAGCCTCTTCAGATATTGGGATAGCTGACGCTGGGGTGATGGTCTGATATCCCTCATGCTGTGAGAAGTATTCCAGGCAGTTACAGTGGAGAAAATGAAATCGATGTTGTCGAGTATATATTAAGAGCATGCTGTACTTCGGACAGGCTCTTCAGAGTGGTAGACAGTTGATAGTAACAGCTGCTGCACTTTTTTACACAATTGTTCATCTAACTGCAAATAGTACTCATTTTATAAAATTAAAATAGCTCCACTATATAAGGACGAGCTCTACTCACGTAAGAGAACTGAACAGGAAATGAGGGGAAGGTAGGGTCTGTCTACAAAAAGAAATGCGAGCAGCGCTCATGAAGGGAAAGTTGCTTTTCCTGGAAGAACGCTGCAGCTACGACATGACTAAGACTAGATTCCAACTCTAGAAGTATAGAACCGTGTGCAAAAATTTACATTTACGCGAGGTGACAAAAGTCATGGAACAGCGGTATGCACATATACACATGGAGGTAATACCGCGTATACAAGGTATAAAAGGGTAGAACCTCCGCGGAGAGGTTAATTGCATTCAGGTGATTCATATGAAATGCATCCGACATGATTATGGCCGCACGAAGGGAATTGACAAATTTTGAACGCATAGTGGTAGTTGGAGCTAGACGTGTGGAATACTCCATTTCGAAAATCGTTAAGGAATTCTGTTTTCCGACATCCTAGAGTGCGCTGAGAACGCCAGATTTCAGGCATTACCTCTCCCCACGGAGCACGCAGTGGCCGCCAGTCTTCGCTTAACGACCGAGAGCTGCGGCATCAGTGTACAGTTGTCAGTGATAACAGACAAGCAGCACTGCGTGATATAATCGCAGTAATCTATGTGGGACGTACGACGAACATATCCATTACGATCGTGAGGCGAAATTCGGTGTTAGTGCGCTATGGCAGCAGACGACTGACGCTAGTGCCTCCATATCAGCGATCTCAGTAGTCATTAGACATCGTGAGAGACCAGAATGGGGCGCTCCGCGGAACTCAGGGACTTCGAATGTGGTCAGGTGATTGGGTGTCACTTGTGTCATACTTCTTTACGCCAGATTTCCACACTCCTAAACATCCTTAGGTCGACTGTTTCTGATGTGATAGTGAAGTGGAAACGTGAAGGGACACGTACAGCACAAAAGCGTACAGGCCGACTTCATCTGCTGACTGAGAGAGACCGCCGTCAGTTGAAGAGGGTTGTAATGTTTAATAGGCAGACATCTATACAGACCGTCATACCGGAATTCCAAACTGCATCAGGATGCACTGCAAGTACTATGACTGTTAGGCGAGAGGTGAGAAAATTTGGATTTCATGGTCGAGCGACTGCTCATAAGCCAACATGCCGGTAAATGCCAAACGACGCCTTGCTTGGTGTAAGGAGCATAAACATTGAACGATTGAACAGTGGAAAAATGTTGTGTGGAGTGGCGAATGACGGTACACAACGTGGCGATCCGATGGCAGGGTGTGGATATGGCTAATGCCCGGTGAACGTCATCTGCCAGCGTATGTAGTGCCAACAGTAAAACTGGGAGGCGGTAGTGTTATGGTGTGATCGTGGATGTCATGGAGGAGTATTGCACCCCTTGTGGTTTTGCGTGGCACTATCACAGCACAGGCCTACAGTGATGTTTTAAGCACCTAATTGCTTCCCAGTGTCGAAGAACAATTCGGGGATGGCGATTAAATCTCTCAACACGATCGAGCACCTGTCCATAATGCACGGCCTGTGGCGGAGTGATTACACGACAGTAAGATCCCTGTAATGGACTGGCCTGCACAGAGTCCTGACCGGATCCTATAGAACACCTTTGGGATGTTTTGGAACGCCGACTTCGTGCCAGGTCTCACCGACCGTCATCGATACCTCTCCTCAGTGCAGCATTCCGTGAATAATGAGCTTCCATTCCCCAAGACAATTTCCAGCAACTAATTGAACGTATGCCTGCAAGAGTGGAAGCTGTCATCAAGGCTAAGGGTGGGCCAACACCATATTGAATTCCTCCATTACCGATTGAGGGCGCCACGAACTTGTAAGTCATTTTCAGCCAGTCGTCCGGATGCTTCTCTCACCCTTCTGCCCTCCAACATTCGACACAAGCCACCCATCTTCACCCTTATTTAACCTCTAGAAAAGAGTTTATCTCTTAATACGGCTTTACTGCAATTAGACGTGTTACACAGACTTGTTATTTATTCTTAACCCACTTCATTCAACTGTAACAGTAACTTTATACCATTAAAATACTGTTTTATATTTAATAATGTGCGACTTTCGATCCACTGCAACGACCAACTATTAGTTTTAGGATTAACATGAATATAATCTTTTTTTAGAACATTCAACATAGTTTGATTTTATATTGGGAATTTGTTTTCTAGCAGCCACGGTTTTCAAGTTATTCAAGAAAAACTAAAACAATGGCTTCTAAACCCCCCACATCCCCCACTCCCACAACCATCGGTTGGGATTTTTTATTTTGTTGTTCATCAAATTACAAACTAATACTGTACAAAAATTTTTGCTTTGACTGTAGCGTGAAAGGCGACGTTGTGTGTTAGGTCCGTTCGACCCACGAAGAAAAACGTGGTACATGGACGTAGGAACAACACTGGTTGGTATACCTGTATATTGTTGTAGTATATCTCCTTTTTCCTCGCACTGACATTATCTTCGAAGGGCTTTGACTGTGCGCTCTCAACTTCATCACTAAAAAAGCCTATCAAGGCCGTTCTTGTCTATATATATTGCTGGACGACATCGTAAAAAGCCGAATATGTCCGCTATGGCTGGACACCTAGTGATCCTTGACGGAATCAGCAGAGTGGCTGTACAACAACGCTTGACAATATTCGAAATGAGCGCACTCAAAACGCACATCACCCTTTATTTATTCAGAGTCTAGATTTCTGTGTAATTTTTACGGCGTCATAGAAACAAAAAATATTTTTTGTGAGTGATATAGTAAAAATTAATGAAGAAAGGTGGTACGTAAGGAAGTTTAGCACGTGAGTGTAGTTTACCTGAAGGAATAATGAAGTGCCGGCCGGGGAGGCCAAGCGATTCTAGGCGCTACAGTCTGGAACCGCGCGACCGCTACGGTCGCAGGTTCGAATCCTGCCTCGGGCATGGATGTGTGTGATGTCCTTAGGTTAGTTAGGTTTAAGTAGTTCTAAGTTCTAGGGGACTAAAGACCACAGCAGTTAAGTCCCATAGTGCTCATCAGAGCCTTTTTTTTGTTTTAATAATGAAGTGTTATATGAAAGAAGAGCATAACTACAAAATTTCATTTTGCTTTACATGGCAATAAAAATTTTATTGTTGAACCTCCTTTAGAATTTCCTGAAGTTCTACACAAATTAAAGTGAGTGATTATGAGGTGTATAATCGTGATGAAACAACCGTTTATCATCGAGTGCTTCGAACTAGTACACTCGATATTCAAACTTCAGACAATAAAGCAGGATTCACAACTAACAAAGGCAGAATTACTCTGCATCCCCGAGCGTACAGTTGACGAAATTATCTTTAACTTTCTTCGGGGTGGCTACGTTGAAGTTCCGCGGCGTGATATTCTTCGCCAGAAGATGATGAGAGTGACATCGAAACGTCGCGGAATTTCAACACAGCCATCCGGAGGGAATCTCGAAAAGATTTCGACAGAATTATTCTCCTCTTTGCCACAAATAAATCGGGTAGCCACAAAGTGAAGCCTTTTTATTGGCAAAATTAAAAGCTCTAAGTATTTCACACAAGAAAATATGTCTGATTACAGTTCATTCCCACACATTCAAATTGGTTTAAATGGCTCTGAGCACTATGGGACTTAACATCTGAGGTCATCGATCCTCTAGAACTTAGAACTAATTAAACCTAACCTAACCTAAGGACATCACACACATCCATGCCCGAGGCAGGATTCGAGCCTGCGACCGTAGCAGTCGCGCGGTTCCGGACTGAAGCGCCTAGAACCGCTCGGCCACCGCGGCCGGCTTACACACATTCAGAGAATATTTGTATGACATGTGACATATTCACAAATTTATTTCAAGAAGAGTTTGTTGCACCATTGGAATGCACTTACAATGCAATAATGATTATTAAGACTTGAACGCAAGTAAGTCTTCGACAACGTGGAACCAATTTCAGAGGTCGTAGACAGCAAAGACGTTACTGCTATACGAAATGAGAGTGAAGAAGAAGGTCGAAGATGAGCATGGTGAATAAAAAGAAGAACAAGAAAGCATAAAAGATGTTCCCAGTACACGTGAAATGCCGAACGATATAAACAGAGTTATTTTTCGGATGGAGAGGCAAAGTGAAACACGCCATATCCAGTATTTGCACCAAATCAAAATAGAACAATACGCACAATAGTCACGGGTGAAATGATCCGTCAGATAAAGTTGAGTTTTTTAAAGCAGTAGAAAATGAACCTACGGTAGTTTAAAGATAGTTTTGCAAACAGCCGTGTATTTTATAGTGTATTTTACATTCTGTAGTACAGTACAATATTTTATTTGGAACTACTTTGTTGTTATTGTTTGGTCGCCGTTTCAGTGAAGTTTATGTAGCTGCTGTATTTTGTAAGTTTTTAAAATATTTTCCTCCTAATATTCCTTAAATCTAATTACTGTATATGGGTGAATATAACATAGCATCATGTGCTTTTCCAATTTTCCATGTGTAGTTTCTCCATTCCACAGCTCACTCTCGATACACAGCGACTACGCTGTAATACGGGGGTGAAGCATTTCCTCAGCGTTATATCAGTCTAATACTAGGATGGTTCCTTTGAAAAGATGTGGCACATTTGATTCACCATTCTTACGTTATTCTAGTATGTGATGTGTAGCTGAATAACCTAATCATTGAGTGGATATGAGACTAAAATCTTTCCTCCCTCTTTCCAAGTGTCAGTCTGACTCAATTCACCCACACATTTCGAACCGTTAAGGCCTAGCTGCGGCGGAACTCATTAGGCAGCTGCCAGCTTTCTAGATTCGCGCTGTGCCTGTTGCCTGTCCGCTGTATGACACTTGACTACCGTGTCTATCTGGAGCGCACTACGCGGTACCGTTACGAACAGCCAGCGTTCGTGCTGTGAGCCACTGTGGGTGAAAGTCATGCATGCCTGCGAGGCGGGACAACGGGGGACAGAGTGAGCACGGGGGATGAAGGCCGCAGGCAATTTCACGCCTGATGACGAACCACGCACTCGCACTAGGCACATCGGCCACAACCTTTCCGCAGCGTGCGGCAGACTTTCGGTGTGACGTTTCACATTACTTTCCTTTCCGGTTCCGGCACAACAGTATTTTCATTCTCTATAACATAAGCTTTGAAATTAATGTACGATCTTTATTAAATAAGTTTGAGTGGGTCATTTAAGAGAGAAGTGCTAGGATTAAAAAAGACGTAAGGCGAGTGTCGTCTTCGTCCTGTGTGGTTCAAAACATGTACATCGAAGAAGCAATGATGGAAACAAAAGAAAGGCTCAGCAATGGAATTAAAATTGAAGCTGAAATGGTATCAATGACAAGAATCATCGACGATATTCGTGTCCTCAATGAAAAGGAATAACAATTACAGTACGAAATTTAACAGAATGAATAGCCTAATGAGAACAGAATATGGGTGGTGTAAATCAAAGACAGGAGACAATAATCAGGTCTAACAAAAATGTTATTACTGATTTGCACTAAACTTAACATAAAAACCGAGGACCACCCAGTAGACAAAATGAAGGCCTTCTGCTACCTTGGAAACAAATATCGCATAAAAGGCGAAACAATTAATTGGAAAATTCGTATTTTCGATCTCCTAAATCGGCTAGGTTCAGCAACTTTTGCAATCAGAATAATTGCCAATTTTGAGGATATAGAAATTAGTAAGCTAACGTACTTTGCATACTTTCACCCTCTTATGTCATACGGAATAATATTTTGAGGTAACTCAGAACTTAGGCAAAAAGTATTCACTGCTCAAAATAAAGTGGTTAGAATAACTTGTGGGGCCCATAGTCGCACATCTTCTAGGCATCTGTTTAAAAGGTTAGGAATTCTTACAACACCCTCACAGTATATTTACTCAGTAAAGAAATTTGTTCTCAACAACATGGACCAGTTTAAAAACAACAGTGACATTCGCGATTACAACACCATGAGAAAGAAAGTCTTACACTATCCTCCAGTTAACCTTTCTTTGACAGAAAAAGGGGTAAAATATGCTGCTGTAAAACTTTTCGATAAATTACCGGATGTAGCAAAATTTCTGACAGACAGCAGTAACAGCTTCAAAAACTGGACAACTCCTTCTATAGCATAGATGAATTCTTGAGTAAGAGTAAACAAATCTATAGGTGTAATATATGCATTTTGTGCCTAAGGGAATGGGATAGGTAATAAAAATTTTAAGTAAAAAAAAAACCTTGGTTCATGTGTACATTTCTTACACACTTGACACATTTCGCACCACAACTGTTACTGTGAGACTTCTAACAACCCTACCACAACAAAGGTCAAAATTTTAATAACGATTGTGGTGTTGCTCACGCTGCTAAATACTGCATTTTCGGGCAACAACAGTCATATTATGTGACAGGTGTCATTAGAGCACAGTTAATGAAGTCATTTCATTTTTTACTAGGCATTCATCTTTTTGTGTTTCCCTCGCTGGTCTCGTCGTAAAATCATGGCTCAATCGTTGAAAATCTAGGTGGTTATGATTCCAAGCTCGCATGCAAAGAGGCCTAGGTTTTATTCTGCTATATTAAAAAGTTTTGTAGATGCGCTTCACAAACCATTCTTGGAGATTACACTTTTGCTGGACAATGGTGATGTAAAAAAATAATCAGCACTCCGAAATTAAGTTACACTTCCTTTTAATTGCTTTTATTGCAATATCACGTAAACACAAAACATCACTTCACAACACAAAACATACTTGAAAACATCTCTCTCACAGTCACTGTTAAAGTTCACATTTTATAAGCGGACTACGTTATGCGTCTCTTCAGCATGACGTCCAACTCTTGACTTTTTCAAGGTCCGATTCTCTAACAAGTTAACAATTAACTAACAATCGCTTACACGCCCAAAAATCAGAGTTACAAGTACGTCAAAGATCATAGTGACAAAAGAAAGAATACACATAAGAATAATATCATTGTAATATAAACATATCGATGTATCACAAATGAAATCAAATCTGAATGTTGTCTCAGAAATATGTTAAGTAGTTAACAGAAAAACAGTAGAATATTACTGGTATCGAGAGGTTCAGATGAGGTACCATAATGTTACGTAATTCAAGTACAGTTACAGACTGATCAACGGAACGCATAACTAACAAGAAGGATATAAGAAGCACACAAGAATAAGCAAATAGAGAATTGCAGGCTGAAAGAACTATACTTTCCATTCAGTCTAATGTTTTCTCGGCGTAGTCCTAACTTTTAGAATTCTCGGAAACCACCTAAGGTTAGCAACAAGTCTGTCTGCCGAAATATCGTGGAAATTTTATGGGACCAGGGGGGACATCCGAAAATTCTACAAGTGTGCATGGTGTTTATAAATTACTGGTACAAAAGAATCCTTTAATTTTGAAAACGGTAAATAACTTATTGAAATGTTTGATACAGCACTGGATGCAGAGTACATCTTCAAGTTTTATTCCCACCTAACACTGTTGGTTCCCGACATTCCCCCTAGGTGGCATGCGCAAACATGTTATTCCAACTGTCATCATGCAGTCGTATAAAAGTGCAGAGCGTGCACAATGTTGTTTACGGTTTCATCAAGCCAAATCCACTACAACAGTTCAAAGAAGATTCAGGACTAAATATTGCAGGCCACCAACTCAAAGACAAACCTTTATTAATTGGTACGATAGTTTCACCAAAACTGGCTGTGTGTCACGTAGGACGCCAAGTCAGAGTCAGCCAGCAGTCTCTGACGCAGCAATTGAACAAGTTCCTCAATCTTACATTCGTAGTCCGGGTAAGTCAACGAGACGTGCCAGCTTAGACTTGAATGTGCCGAGTGTTACAGTGTGGAAGGTATTACAGAAACGTATGTCATTTAGACCCTAAAAATTGGAACTTTAGTACGCTTTAAAAGAAAGCGACCAAGAAAAACAAGCTGAGTTTTGTGTAGAAATGGTTGACAAAATGCAGAATGAAGCTGATTTTTTCAATAACATTGTGTAAAGTGAATAGGTAGAATGAATGCGTGTAATATTCCGATATGGGGTAAGCAGAAACCACGCCACTTAAACGAACATGTACGGTACTCGCCTAAGATAAATGTTTTTGCGCTGTGAGCAGTAACAAGATCTATGGTACTTTCTTTTTTGCCAAGTCAACTGTCGCTAGCATATCGTACCTGGGCATACTGGAACATTATCTTATGCCTCAATTACAACATGATATGGGCAAAGAATTGGTTTTCCAGCAAGATGGCGCTCCACCACAGTATCATCGTGAAGTTGTCGCGTACCTCTGTAGAAATGTGCCGACTTGGATTGGACGTGTTGGAAAAATATCCTGGCCACCCCCATCACCTGATTTAACTACTGTGGCCTTCTGTGTGTGGGGTTAAACTAAGGACAGAGTGTTTGTTCCTTCGCTTCCGGGAAACGTCGACGAGCTGCGACAGCGAATAACATAAGCAGTTGCTGCCATTCAAGAATTTGGCAGATAATTGATTACAGATGGGGGATTTGTCGTGTTACGAAATGTAGTCACACTGAACATCTGTAGATAAAACTTGAAGATATACTGAATCCGGTGCCATATCAGACATTTCTGTGCGGTATTTACTTTTTTCGCAATTAAAGGATGCTTTTGTGTAACTAATTTATAAACACCCTGTACCTGTATTAAAAAAATCAAATATAGACCTTAATTTGAGGAAGAAATGTCTTAGAATGTAAGTCTAGGGCACAGCATTATATGGAAATGAAACAGAGACTGTGGGAAATTCGGTAAAGAAGAGAATTGAAGCGTTTGAGATGCGGTGATAAATAAAGGTGTTGGAAATTACGTAAGCTAATCAGATACAACATGAGTGTGTTATCCGCAGAATCCGCAAAGACAGAAAATGTGGTAAACATTGACTAGAGCCGGCTGCTGTGGCCGAGCAGTTCTAGGCGCTTCAGTACGGAACCACGCGTCTGCTACTGTCGCAGGTTCGAGTCCTGCCTCGGGTATGGATATATGGATATGTGTGATGTCCTTAGGTTAGTTATGTTTAAGTAGTTCTAAGTCTAGGGGACTGATGACCTCAGATGTTAAGTCCCATAGTGCTTAGAGCCATTTTTGAACATTGACTAGAAGAAGGGACAAAATGGTGATCGAGAACGTTGGGTGCAAGTGGTACTCTGAAGTAAGGAAGTTCGCACGGGAAAGACACATCGCATCAGACTAGACAGGAAATTTATGCCGTCCGTTTAATTTCACCAATTATTTTCCTTTTCATTCAAAAAATTATATGTCTTATTTTGGCACTGATGTATTTGGAGTTCTCAGTTGTGACATAATTCGCATTGTCTAGAATTAGCAACTTTGTGCTATGGGAATGCATTCATAAAATTTGAAGTAGCGACTGGTGTACACTATAGTGACGAAAGTCATGGGCTACTTCCTCTTGTCCTACGCAATGCAGAATCCCAACGTGGCATCGACTCAACAAGCCGTTGGAAGTCCCCTGCAGAAATATTGAGCCATGCTGCCTCTGCAGCTTTCCACAATTGCGAAACTGTTGCCGGTGCAGGATGTTGCCCACGATCTGATCTCTCGATTATGTCCCATACATTTCGATGAGATTTATGTCTAGTACCCTGTGGAGCCAGATCATTCGCTCCAATTGTCCAGAATGTTCTTCAAAACAACCAGAACATCTGTGGCCGGGTGACAACGTACATTGCCACCCATAACAATTCCATCGTTGTTATGGAACATGAAGTCCATGATGGCTGCAAATGGTCTCCAAGTAGCTGAAAGTATCCATTTCCGAACAATGATCTGTTCACTTGGACCAAAGGATCCAATCTATTCCATGTGAACACAGTTTTCACCATGATGGAGCCACCACCAGCTTTCACAGTACCTTATTGACAGCTTGGTTCCATGGCTTCGTGGGGTCTGCGCCACAACCGAATCCTGCCTCTTACCAACTGATATCGAGATTCTTCTGACCAGGCCAAGGTTTTCCAATCGTCTGGTCTCCGACCGATATGGTCACGAGCCCAGGAGAGGCGCTGCCATATCCCATTGAAGTCGAATTTCGCCGCTCTGTTCTAACCGATACGTTCGTCGTACGTCCCACATTGATTTCCGCGATTAGTTCATGCTTGTCTGTTAGCAGTGAGAACTCTACGCAAACGCCGCTGCTTTTAGTCGGTAAGTGTAGGCCATCGGCAAATGCATTAACCGCGGTGAGAATTAACGCCTGAAATTTGATATTCTAAGCACGATCTTGACACTGTGGATCTCAGAATATATAATTTCCAAACAGTTTCCGAAATGGAATTCCCATACCTTTAGCTATAATTATCATACCACACTCAAAGCCCGTTAATTTTTGTCGTGGGGCCATAACCACGTCGAAACCTTTTTCACATGAATCATCTGGTACAAATGACTGCTCCGTCAATGCCTTTCCCTTTTATACCTTTTGTAAGCGTTATTATCGCCATCTGCATATGTGCATATCACTATGCCACGACTTTGTCACCTCAGTGCACAAATAGATCAATAATATTGAGAGAAAGTTTTAAAGGTGCCTGAAGAAGGAACATCAGGATAACGTAATGGCATAAAATAAAGATAATGTAATACTGACAAGTAACTGTATCGCGTAGCCCTTCCCGTCAAAAACTAAGCGAAACCCTTCCGCTATCAATTATCTTAGCTCACAAATCAGACATATATACACTCTGTGTTTTTTAGAGTTTTCAGTGCGTTGTAGTTGTTTAGTAAATTTCGTGCGGTAGTTTTCAGCTGACGTTTCTTATTTTTTATAGTGAAATATTTCAGTAAAAGTTTCATTCACTGTTTTAACTTCGTTGAGTGTTCCAGTGGCCGCTTGAACTTTTGGTTTTAGCTAATAAATTTCGTGAAGTTTTGTTGGTATTGGTATTAGTTGTGATTTAGCATTATTAATAAGATTTGTTGTTTTCTTAGTAAAGAGAGAATTTCGAGAACGCTATTGGTAGTTCTGTAAATAGATCTACTGGTGTAACTGAACTTAGGTGACGCAGGCGTTTAGTTTTTTTCAGTAACTGTAAAATGTTACCACGAGTGAGAAGTGTGGCCTCTGTCGTAGGTTTGTGAGTAGTGGGTTACGCTATGGGATTTGTTCAAAGTATTTTCATTATGGGCAATGCAGTGGGAAAGCCAGTGGGCGCTCTAGTGAGATCCTCTCCTGGGAATGCAGACTGTGTAGTAGAAATAAGTTGATAGAGTAGCAGGAGCAAAAGATCTTTACCCTTCTGGTGCAGTTACAATACGCAAAGTAGGAACTAGATAGGTTGAGGAGGGTGAAGGGTGCTGGGGAATGGGAACTGCCATTGGCAAGAAAGCAGTTAGGAGGAAGAGGTATTTAGACAGTTGTACTTTGCGTATATGCAATAGATTTTACCAACTGTGAGAGTTGAGTGGAGAAGAGCCTCTTCTAGCTGTAGATGCAGGAAACATGCAGCAGTCCTCAGCATTTAGGAGGCCTAAGTCAGTTGCAAAGTCTAACAGATAGAAGAAGGTTCTGCTTCTAAGTAGTTCACATGGTAGAGGTGTCGGCCAACAGTCGCAGGAAGTATTGGGGAGTGAGTACCAAGTTACTAGCATTGTGAAGCCTAGTGCAGGGTTGGCTCTGGTAACTGACAGCATAGAGGAGTTATGTGGTAATTTTACGAAGGAGGATCAGGTAATGATAGTAGGTGGAGCAAGGAATAGTCTTGATAGGCATGCGGAATATGATGTAGGTGGTGACCTGGTAAAGATGGCTACTCAGACTGGTGGCACTAATGTGCATTTCGTGCAACTCTTTCAGCGTCATGATCGGCCTCATCTTACTGCGGCTATTAGGCGCGTTAAAATGGGGCTGGGGAGGGCGCTGACGGCAGAGGGCATGGGTCACATTTCAGTGGTGCCAGCTATCAGTAGATCGGGTTTCACTAGGCATTGCCTGCATCTCAATAGGTATGTTGAGGGGAGGCTGGCAGACCTTATAGGTGATTGTGTAGTGGGTTGTGGTGGGATCACTCATGGAAAAACTCCTGTAGTAGTTGGTGTTAGAGCTGCATCTTTTTTAGATTGAAGTCAGCTGATAGGTTTACCTGCTTAAAGGAAGTTCCTCTAACTAAGGAATCACCTTCATAGGACGTCTTGTTTCCAAGGAGAGAGGGAATTAGCATATTTCATCGAAATATAAGAGTATTAGAGATGAAGTTAGTGAACTGCTGATAGATGTTGACTCTGAAGTTGTTGGTACAGTATACCGGAGCACCACTTAAATAATTTGACAATTCAGAGGATTCCTTTACCAGGGTGCAGATTAGCTGGCTGTTTTCCAAGGAATTCCTTTTGGAGTGGGGGAGTGGCCATGTCCGTTTGAGTCCATGGACGTATCACAACACTGCGCTCAACAGATATTTGAATGTTGTGCAGGGGCAGTTGAATTTATTGTAACTAAACTTCTAATTGTTGTTGTTTATAGGTCCCCTAACTCTGACTTCAGAGCACTTTCTAATTGTTGTTGTTTATAGGTCCCCTAACTCTGACTTCAGAGCATTTTCTAATTGTTGTTGTTTATAGGTCCCCTAACTCTGACTTCAGAGCATTTCTGCTCAAGCTAGAGAGGGTTCTTGATTTACTTTGTAGGAACTACTAGAAATTGGTTATATGTGGTGGCTTCAGTATGAATTTTGTATATGATTGTGCAAGGAAAAGGATGTTGGTAGATCTCCTAAATTCATATGATCTGATGCAGATTGTGTTTTTTCCAACTAGTGTGAAGGGGAACAGTAGCACAGCCATAGACAATATTTTTATTCGTTCGTCATTACTAGATGGGCATTCTGTTAGTAAAAGGGTGAATGGCCTTTCAGACCATGATGCACAAATTTTAACACTAAAAGACTTATGCATTCAAATAAATGTCACATGTAATTACAAACTATGTAGGAAAGCTAATCCAACGGCAGTAGAGAGCTTTTCAAACCTCGTCAAGGAACAAGAGTGGTAGGATGTTTATAGTGCCGATATCATAGATGACAATATTTCTCATGCTCTTTGAGAGTTGCTTTCCAGCAGAAAGTTCTAAACGGGATACCAGCAGTAAAAGGCAGCCTGGGTGGCTAACTAGTGGGATAAGGATATTGTGTAGAACAAAGCGGGAGTTACATTAAAATGTTAGAAGTAGTCATAATCAAGCTACAGTAGCCCATTACAAACAGTATTTTAAGGTGCTTAAAAATGATATTAGGAAGGCAAAGAGTATATGGTATGCAAATAAAAAGTTAATTTTCAGAATAAAATTGAAACCATGTGGTCAGTTATGAAGGAAGTGTCTGGTTAATAGCACAAGGTCGACGATATAAAGTGAGTTCGTAGTAAAAATATTTCTGTTAATGATAAATCGGATACATGTACAGTATTTAACAATCATTTTCTTAGCATTGCTGGTGAATTAAATAAAAGTTTAGTTTATACAGGGATTCATATAACTCTTTTGGCAAATGCGTTTCCGAAATTAAAGTCTGAAATACTCCTCTGTGATACAGACAAGGAGGAGATGAGTCAATAATTAAATCACTGAAGACTAAGGACTCTCACTGATATGATGGAGTGCCTAGCAGAATGTTAAAGTACTATGCTGCACATGTTACCCTAAAGTTAGCCATATTTGTAATTTTTCCTTTAATAATGGCCAGTTTCCTGAACGGTTAAAGTACTCAGTAGTAAGCCACTTTATAAAAAGGGAGAAAGAAATAATGTCGACAGTTTTAGATCTGTTTCTATGCCTTGAGTGTTTGCTAAACTTATTGAAAAGGCTATGTCAGTAAGAACAATTGATCATTTTATGTCATATAATTTTCTATAAAATGTACAGTTCGGCTTTAGAAGTTGTTTAACAACTGAAAATGCTAGATTCTCCTTTCTCTGTAAGGTACTGGATGGGTTAAAGAAAAGGTTTCGAACGCTAGGCATATTTTTTGATTTACCTAATGCGTTTGATTGTGTTGATCACAAAATATTGCGCCAGAAGTTGGACCCCTACGGATTACGGGGAGTAGTTCACAATTGGTTCACCTCTTAGTTTAACAACAGACAGCAAAAGGTCATTATTCACAGTGTTGAGAATAGCTGTGATGGGGGTCTGAGTGGGGTATGGTCTTTTGTGTCTGTGGGTGGGGGGTGGGCGCCCCATGGATCAACGTTGGGGCCATTCCTGTTCCTCTTTTATATAAATGATATGCCCTCTAATATTACAGGTAACTATAAAATATTTCTGTTCGCTAATGACACTAGCTTGGTAGTAAAGGACGTTGTGTGCGACATTGGCTCGGTTTCAAATAGTGCAGTTCATGACATAAGTTCATGGCTTGTAGAAAATAAGCTAAAGCTAAATCACAGTAAGAATCATTTTTTACAGTTTCTAACACACAATTCAACAAAATCCGACGTTTTAATTTCACAGAATGGGCATATGATTAGTGAAACTGGACAGTTCAGATCTCTAGATGTTCAGATAGATAATAAACTGTTATGGATAGGGCGGTCAGGATCTCGTTCAGAGACGTATGCTGCCATTTTTACCATTCGAACGGTATCAGAAGTAAGTGATCGTTCGACACGAAAATTAGTATATTTTGCTTATTTTCATTCGCTTATGTTGTACAGTATTATATTTTGGGGTAACTCCCATTCTAGAAGGATATTTTTGGCTGAGAAGCGGGCTGTTCGGACAATAAGTGGTGTAAGTTCGCGAACCTCTTTTCGACCCCTGTTCACTAGTCTGGGTATTTTGACATTGGCCTATCAATATATATATATATATATATTCTTTATTTACTGTCGTTTCTTGTTAACAATAGCAGCTTATTGCCAAGAATAAGCAGCTTTCACTTAGTTAACACTCGGCAGAAATCCAACCTGCATTTGGATCGGACTCCCTTAACTCTTGTGTAGAAAGGTGTGCAGCATACTGCTGCATCCATTTCAATAAGCTGCCACAAGAATTCAAAAATCTTAGAAGTAATCCACGCGCTCTCAAATCGAAACTGAAGAGTTTGCTCATGGGTCACTCCTTCTGTTCTGTTGAGGAGTTCCTTCAAAACTTAAGCCGATTTTTATGTTATATTGTTGACTGCGCTTACTTAAACATATAGTTTGATTTTTTTGGGTTCATAAACATTTTGGTTTTATCTGTTGTTACTTTTATATTGTAATTTCATGTACTGACCCGTTCCATAACCTTGGAGATTTGATCCTCCATTTGGTCCTATGGAACAAAAAAAAGGACGACTCACCACGAAGGAATTATCCAAATTGGAGGGAGAGACAAAAAAATGATTACAATTTCAGAAAAATCTGATGAGTTATTCAAGAGAAAGAGCTCCACAAATTGAGCAAGTCAATTATGCGTTGGTCCACTTGCAGCCCTTATGCAAACAGTTGTTCTGCTTGGCATTGATTGACAGAGTTGTTGGGTGTCCTCATGAGGGATCTCGTGTCAGATTCTGTCCAACTGGCGCGTTAGGTCGTTAAAATCCCGAGCCAGTTGAAAGACTCTGCCCATTGTACTCCAAATTTATCAAATATGAAGTGATCCAGCGGCCCTGCTGGCCAAGGTGGGTTCTGACAAGCACTAGGACAAGCATTTGAAACTCTCGCAGTGTGCAAGCGGGCATTATCTTGCTGGAATCTAAACGCAGGATGGCTTTCCACGTACGGCAACAAAATGGGACCTAGAACATCGTCGACGCATCGCTGTGTTGTAAGGGTGCCGCGGATGACAAACAAATGGGACCTGCTATGAAAAGAAATGGCGACCCAGACCGTCACTCCTGGTTTTCGCGCTACATGTCGGGTGACATTCAGGTTGGTCGAGGGCGTCTTGAAACTAGTAATCACTCGTCATCGTGGCTCCGTTCGAAGTGGTACTCATCACTGAAGACATTTCTACTTAAGTGATTGAGGTTACAGGTCGGAGACGTGTCTGGAGACGCCCCAGACAGTGATGGAACACCAACCTGAATGTCGCCCGCCATATGGCGCGACAACCAGGAGTGACGGTCTGGGGCGCCATTTCTTTTCGTAGCAGGAACCCTTACAGCTCAGAGGTTCGTTGGCGATATTCTAAGACCCGTATTGTTGCTCTGCATGGCCATCCATCCTGGGCTCACATTTCTACAAAAAATACTCGCCCGCACAGAGCGAGAGTTTCTCCTGCTTGTTTTCGCCAGCAAGGTAGCCGGGTCTCTCCCCAATCGAGAACGTTTGGAGCATTATGGGCAGGACTCTCGAACCAGCTCGGAATTTTGACGACAGAATTTGCCACGATGTCCCTTGAGAGGACATTCAACAGCTCTATCAGTCAATGCCAAAACAGATATCTGCCTGCGTAGGAGCCAGAGGTAGACCAACTCGCAATTGACTTGTTTAATTTGTGAATGCCGGCCGGTGTGGTCGAGCGGTTTTAGGCGCTTCAGTCTGGAAATGCACGACCGCTACGGTCGCAGGTTCGACTCCTGCCTCGGGCATGGATGTGTGTGATGTCCTAAGGTTAGTTAGGTGTAAGTAGTTCTAAGTTCTAGGGAACTGATGACCTCTCGCTAATTCGCTAATTTGTGAATCTCTTTCTCTTAAATAAATCATCAAATTCTTCCGGAATTCTTATCATTCGTTTGTCTTACATGTACATCACATATACCGATTTTCGTGGCATCAGGATAATTTCTTCGTGGTGCGTCGGCTTCTTTTTCCCCTTAGAATGTATCTAGTTTAGGTAGCATTGAGATAACAATAATGCAAAAGACACGATGTTTTAAATTGTTCAATAGATCTTAGTGTATAAGAGAACTAGATATCTACAACAGTAGAAACAAATTTAGATGTAAACATAACAATTTTAGAAGGTTATATGTATGCACCACAACCGATCGTAATGTGTGATTGTTAACCCTATGCACTAATTTAGTGAGTGCTAGTATTCATCACCAGGCATCAAGTCATACATATCATTCAAATATTGCTCACGTTCGTATTACTGTATCTATAGTCTCGCTAATTTGTTGAATTGCAAGATTCTTAAATAGTTCCAGAACATATACTTCCTCACACAGAAATGGAAAAAATAATCGTATATTTCTTGGCGAAATTCACATCATTGAATTATTATGTATTTACATTGTGCAGTGCTAGCTTCACTTTCAAAACATTTCAGAAAGTTGAATGTGATATAAAACAGGGCGGGAAACTGCTACGAAAGCGAAGACAGATGCTAGACCATCCCAGCAGTCGGTGGACATACATGCAGCAAGTCATAAGTATAGCAATGCCAAAATATTTACATGGGAGCACGTCTTGTGACAAGAAATACACCACACCAATTTTCCGTTCACATGTGGGGAGGCATACCTTCTGGGCCTAATGAAGAACCTCGCAGTTCAACAAATTAGCGATTATCTAGTTAATAAAATTAGTAGCTTAAGTAATTTTTGAGTGATTTGTGTGCCTCTGTGCGTGGTGATGAGCACTAGTGTCGTCAGTAAAGTAAAATCATAAGATTAACAATCCTGAAACATTGTCACTAGTAGTGATACATATATATAATTTTTATTATAAAACTCACCGAAAACGTATCTGACAATACGGTACAATATATTTTCGTGTGAAACCTATGTTGAAGACCAGCGTGACAGTTTCAGATGTCGTAACTTCTGTATGACCTAATGTCTCTGTGTATTCAAAGTTATTACATCGTTGGTTGTGGCATTAGTTTCCGACCAGATGAGGGCCTAAGGAAAGAGATTAGGGATTAAATAAGAAATTACAGAGGGCATGAGTAAAACATTTTGTTTCTCTTTTCTCTCAGCGTACGAAGTACCCGAGTCGTTTCTACTTCCAGGAAACTTCCCTCCTTGTTCGCTAATATGGTCCATGTTCGTGGAAAGGCCAGACACCCAAACAACATACTAAAATACCAAATCTGTAAAAAAAGGAAAATCGGGGGTGACAGTACTCACTAATTACCTACAAAATTTCACAATCTTTTAAGAACATGTGAAACTGTCATTTACAAGTCATGGTTAAACTGATGGCCAACTATCACAATTTTTTCAATAAACAATTTCTTTCTCACTTCAGCAAGTGACAACACACATACTTCATTTCTTGCGAACTCATTCCTGTATGGATTTGTTGTACATGCTATCATTTCTACGCACGTGTTCTGCCACAACCTTGGGAACCCAAATGATTAATCCATAGCAGCGATTGATGTTGTTGTCAATGTGGAAACAGAATCAAGCCTTTAAGTGCAAAACAATAATTGACGAGTGAATGGAAGCTTTAACCGGACACAGTGCATTGACCGTTACGTGTCAGAAGAGCGAGTCTCTATTATCTTGCGCTGGTAGCCTCAATTACGATGATACGTAACGTAGCGTGTTGTTGTTATTGCTGCCAGTGGTGGTGAAATAGAGCGACAGCTTCTGTGATTAACAGCGTTGAGTAATATCTGTGTCCGTTGCGTAACTCATCGCAGAATTTATTGCCCATTCAAGTGATCTAAGCATTCGGGGTGAACCGACGGATAATTGTCGCGAAGAGCATTAAGCTGATTAAATGCAGTAGGTGTCCGTTGATATGTTGAAGCAGGACGTTACCAGATGAGTGCAAGAGAAGCCACAGCTAAGTTACAAGACACAGGGAGTGCAGAAAACTTAATTTTATACCCACAAAGCAAAGCTAAATCAGCGAAATACGCCTCTCCTCAAAACCATTCGATTTAAAACTCTGAAACGTCAACGAGAGGACATGTAACAGTACTCGATCAAACCGATTTGAAGAGTCCAATGACATGTCACGGAGAATTGTGTACTGTAGTTGAACCGTAATCGTGCCTATACTCTGCAAGAGAACATATACAAAAAGTAATGTCCTGACTGACTAACTCATCATCGTCCAACCCAAACCGCTAAAGCCAGAAACTTAAAGTTTGGAGGAGGTGTCGATCTGCAGAACGTCGTGAAGAAGTTTCGTGATCATACTATTGTAATAGGGGGAGACTTCAACCTACCAGGTATAGAATGGGATAGTCACACAATCAGAACTGGAGCCAGGGACAGAGACTCTTGTGACATTATCCTGACTGCCTTGACCGAGAATTACTTCGAGCAGATAGTTAGAGAACCAACTCGTGAAGCTAACGTTTTAGACCTCATAGCAACAAATAGACCGGAACTTTTCGACTCCGTGAATGTAGAAGAGGGTATCAGTGATCATAAGTCAGTGGTTGCATCAATGACTACAAGTGTAATAAGAAATGCCAAGAAAGGAAGGAAAATATATTTGCTTAACAAGAGTGATAGGGCACAAATCGCAGAATATCTGAGTGACCACCATCAAACGTTCATTTCTGAGGAAGAGGATGTGGAACAAAAATGGAAAAAATTCAGAAACATCGTCCAGTACGCCTTAGATAAGTTCGTACCGACTAAGGTCCAAAGCGAGGGGAAAGATCCACCGTGGTATAACAATCATGTACGAAAGGTACTACGGAAACAAAGAAAGCTTCATCATAGGTTTAAGAGTAGTCGAATCATAGCTGATAAGGAAAAGCTGAACGAAGCGAAAAAGAGCGTAAAGAGAGCAATGAGAGAAGCATTCAACGAATTCGAACATAAAACATTGGCAAACAATCTAAACAAGAACCCTAAAAAGTTTTGGTCATATGTAAAATCGGTAAGCGGATCTAAATCCCCTATTCAGTCACTCGTTGACCACGATGGCACCGAAACAGAGGACGACCGAAGAAAGGCAGAAATACTGAATTCAGTGTTCCGAAACTGTTTCACTGCGGAAAATCGTAACACGGTCCCTGACTTCAGCCGTCGCACGGACGCCAAAATGGAAAATATTGAAATAAACGATATCGGAATTGAAAAACAACTGCTATCACTTAGTAGCGGAAAAGCATCCGGACCAGACGAGATACCCTTAAGATTCTACAGTGATTATGCTAAAGAACTTGCCCCCTTTCTATCAGCAATTTATCGTAGATCGCTGGAAGAACGTAAAGTACCTAGCGACTGGAAGAAAGCGCAGGTCGTTCCCATTTTCAAGAAGGGTCATAAATCAGATGCGAATAATTATAGGCCTATTTCGCTTACGTCAATCTGTTGTAGAATAATGGAACATGTTTTGTGTTCTCGTATTATGACGTTCTTAGATAATACAAATCTCCTTCATCATAACCAACATGGATTCCGCAAACAGAGATCATGTGAAACTCAGCTCGCCCTATTTGCCCAAGAAATTCACAGTGCCGTAGACACTGGCGAGCAGATTGATGCCGTATTCCTGGACTTCAGGAAGGCATTTGATACGGTTCCGCACTTACGTTTAGTGAAAAAAATACGAGCTTACGGAATATCGGACCAGGTTTGTGATTGGATTCAGGATTTCCTAGAAGAAAGAACACAACATGTCATTCTTAACGGTTCAAAATCTGCAGATGTAGAGGTAATTTCGGGAGTACCGCAGGGAAGCGTGATAGGACCTTTATTGTTTACAATATACATAAATGACTTAGTTGACAACATCGGTAGCTCCGTGAGGCTATTTGCAGATGACACGGTTGTCTACAAGAAAGTAGCAACATCAGAAGACTCGTACGTACTCCAGGAGGACCTGCAGAGGATTAATGCATGGTGCGACAGCTGGCAGCTTTCCCTAAACGTAGATAAATGTAATATAATGCGCATACATAGGGGCAGAAATCCATTCTAGTACGATTATGCCATAGGTGGTAAATCATTGGAAGCGGTAACGACCGTAAAATACTTAGGAGTTACTATCCGGAGCGATCTGAAGTGGAATGATCACATAAAACAAATAGTGGGAAAAGCAGGCGCCAGGTTGAGATTCATAGGAAGAATTCTAAGAAAATTTGACTCATCGACGAAAGAAGTAGCTTACAAAACGCTTGTTCGTCCGATTCTTGAGTATTGCTCATCAGTATGGGACCCTTACCAGGTTGGATTAATAGAAGAGATAGACATGATCCAGCGAAAAGCAGCGCGATTCGTCATGGGGACATTTAGTCAGCGCGAGAGCGTTACGGAGATGCTGAACAAGCTCCAGTGGCGGACACTTCAAGAAAGGCGTTACGCAATACGGAGAGGTTTATTATCGAAATTACGAGAGAGCACATTCCGGGAAGAGATGGGCAACATATTACTACCGCCCACATATATCTCGCGTAATGATCACAACGAAAAGATCCGAGAAATTAGAGCAAATACGGAGACTTACAAGCAGTCGTTCTTCCCACGCACAATTCGTGAATGGAACAGGGAAGGGGGGATCAGATAGTGGTACAATAAGTACCCTCCGCCACACACCGTAAGGTGGCTCGCGGAGTATAGATGTAGATGTAGATGTAGATGTATACTGCAGGCGACGTTTAAGAATAGATTTTTCGAAATTCCAGCCCTAAGCGGCTGAATTAGAGGATGAAAGGTCTCATCAAGTAAGGCAATTTTGAAGCTAGAAACGAAAATTCATCTTTGATTTCTAGGTCAGAAATAAAGAAATACAAGTTTCAGCGCTTTTCGAAATTTAATCCTATGGTGATCGAATAATGGGTGAAAGTCTTTTTTAAGTATATCATTATTTAAGAACTACTAAAATATTTTAATCCACAGCTTGGTATTTGAGTTCTCGGGTACCAATTAAAAAATAGCTTTTTCAATGCTTTTGGAATTTGAACCCCTAAGGGAATAAATAGGAGATGAGATTTTTTATGAAAATATTTTATTATGAAAGCATTTTTTGTATAACTCTATGAACATTTAAATCTGGCATGTAAGTTAGAAATACAAAAAAACATGCATTTGACTATTTTTGGAAATTCAGCTCCTAATGGGGTGAAATAGGGTGAGAAACGTTCTATGAAAGTATTTGATTGCCAAAGCATTTTTAAAGCTAAATCTTTGAAAATAGGTGTCTGGCTTCTGGGTTGGAGATGAAAAAGTACGTGTTTCAATGTTTTTGAAAATTCATCCCCTATGGGGGTGAAATAGGGTCAGACTGATTCGTCCAGACCAAACCGCTAGGGATAGGAACTTGTAGTTTGGAGAAGGAGTGGATTTACTGCAGGCATCGCTTTAAAAGGGAGTGTCCTAAACTCCACTTCTAAGGGATTGAAATAGGGAATGAAAGGCTTCTTGAAACTATGTCGCTCTTACGAGAATTTTGAAGCTAGAACTACGAAAATTGGCATCTAATGCCTCAGTCAGAAAATAAAAAAATTGGTTTTTCAGCATTTTTGGGAAATCATTCACTAAGGGGGGTAAAATAGTGGGTGAAAATATTTTGAAAATAAATAATTAATAAAGAATTACTAAAGGATTTTTGTAGATACATCTATGAGAGCTGGTATTTGACTTCTCGGTTAGAAATAAAAAAGCCAATGGTAGTGCAATAGGGGATGAAAATTTTTAAGAAAATATTTCATTACAATAAAAAGCTTTAAAGTTAAATTTCTGAAAATTTGCTTCTCGCTTAGCTATAAAGAACTATTTGTTTGGGGATGAAAGTTGCTATGGAAGCATCTCCACAGGAACGCAAAAGGCATGATTAACCAAGATTTTGGACTCCAACTACCAGAATCGCTTTTTGGTCAGAAGTATATTCGGAAAAGCCTTAATTAGCGTGAAAATTTTAGAAGATGTTACTGTTTATGAATGTGTTGTTGTTGTGGTCTTCAGTCCAGAGACTGGTTTGATAAGCTCTCCATGCTACTCTATCCTGTGCAAGCATCTTCATCTCCGAATAACTACTGCAACCTACATCCTTCTGAAACTGCTTAGTGTATTCATCTCTTGGTCTCCCTCTACGATTTTTACCCTCCAAGCTTCCATCCAATACTAAATTGGTGATCCCTTGATGCCTCAGAACGTGTCCTACCAACCGATCCCTTCTTCGAGTCAAGTTGTGCCACAAATTTCTCTACTCCCCGATTCTGTTCAGTACCTCCTCATTAGTTATATGATCTACCCATCTAATCTTCAGCATTCTTCTGTAGCACCACATTTAGAAAGCTTCTGTTCTCTTCTTGTCTACACTGTTTATTGTTCATATTTCACTTCCACTTCCTTACATGGCTACCCTCCACACAAATACTTTCAGGAAAGACTTCCTGACATTTAAACTATATTTGATGTTAACAAATTTCTTTTGCTTAGAAATGCTTTCCTTGCCGTAGCCAGTATACATTTCATATCCTCTCTACATCGATCATCATCAGTTATTTTGCTTCCCAAAGAGCAAAACTCCTTTACTACTTTATCACGTTTCCTAAGCATCACATGATTTAATTCGACTACATTTCATTACCCTCGTTTTGCTTTTGTTGATGTTCATCTTACATCCTCCTTTCAAGACACTGTCCATTCCGTTCTACTGCTCTTCCAGATCCTTAGCTGCCTCTGACAGAATTACAGTGTCATCGGCAAACCTCAAAATTTTTATTTCTTCTCCATGGAGTTTAATTCCTATTCCAAATATTGCTTTTGTTTCCTTTACTGCTTGCTCAAAATACAGACTGAATAACATCGCGGATAGGCTGTCTCACTCCCTTCTCAATCATTGCTTTCCTTTCATGCCCCTCGACTCTTATAACTGCCATCTGGTTTCTGTGCAAATTGTAAATAGCATTTCGCTCCCTGTAAGAGCTTTTTCAATCTAAAATGTTGACAAGGCATGTATTTCTCATTTGTAATGATAAAAAAGTAAACTTAACCTGTAAAGAAAATGCTCTTTCCTGAAATACGTTGCTTTTTGAGTTAAGGGAAGATCCCCCATCCCCTTTTTGTTGGTGTTCAGTATAACTGCTAAGGCGTCCATATTCTGACAGAAGTTGGGATTAGAGGCAGTGCTCTGAAGAACGGCCTGTGCAACATTTAGTGTACGTAAGGACACGAAGCTGTGAATCTCATCCACATATCACTGAAGAATTGGAGCTTAGAAACAGAATAACATGTAACAAATTACACATAATTTGCATAAAGTGGAGGACAACGGTTCAAACCCGCGTCCGGCCATCCTTATTGAGATTTTCCATTATCTCCCTAAATAGCTTAAGCCAAGTGCCGGGATGGTTTCTTCGAAAGGGCACGAACAACTTCCTTCCCCAACCTTCCCTAATCCGGTGGGACCTATTACCTCGCTGTTTGTTCCCCTTCCCGCGAATTAACCAACCAGCCATGAACTGAAGGAGAGGAACAGTTCCCTCCCTATACTCGACGTCCTCGTAGGGCAAGAACGCAACGTGAGAAGTTTCTCTCTGCAGGGAGCGTCCGCTGAAATGAACCGTTTGTGGGAAACAAATACGGGTTTGATCGATACTTGAGCTCAATTCTGTACTTTCACTAGCTTTACAGGCTTCATTTCTCCAGTGCAGCTCAGCTTATCTACCCAGACAAATGGCGCAATGATTACGGCAGTGCACGCGTGTTTGGGGGGAACGGCTGGTGTAAGGCGAGGCGCGTTTAAACGATAACCCAACGAACAACGCGAAATCGGCAGTTTTCAAAGAATAATGAAAACCTCAGTTTTTAGCGAGGTAATGCAGAATCGGTTGTTTTTAAAGAAATTTTTCGGCAAATAGCAAATTTGCTGTTTCCAGGTAAAAAACATCGTACATCGGAGGACATCATTGACAAATGATAGCTGTTAAATGTTTAAATTAGATACTACATTTTTTAGTGAGGGATGATAGTTTAAAGTAATCGGTCGCTTCCCGCGTTAAAAAGTGAGACCGGATATGTTTTGTGTCCGCTCGCTGCCTGCCAGTTTCAAACAATATTTCGCGTAATAGCATTGTGATAACCATGGTAAAAAGTTGTGTTTCATTAAGTCTAAAGCGCATTTTTGTGACAAAAGTACACTTATTGAACATGTAAATACACTGTGCGATCTAAATTTGGATTAGACAAAGTATTTTATCACTCATCTTGTGGGTAAATGCACGACAAACTCTGCATCTGTCACAGTGTAAATTCATCTTGTAGCTCGTACTAACTTACAAAAATATTCATTAATTCCACCGTAATTGTTTGAATATTGTTTCCAAAAGTCGTTTAAGGAGCACCTGCATTCAGGGAAAAATCCGTACAACTGTTTATATAGTCATAATATTCGTTTCGCTACACGTTTTTTAGTCGTGTAGGTGTTTCACATGGATGTTCGAAATTTCCGGCAATACAGCGCTGTTGGTATCTTCTCCAAAATAATTGTGGACTCTCGAGTGAGAAGAAATTGGTCTCTTTTCATTCTATCTTAAGCTCGGCGACAAACACTTGCGCTAAAGCAACTTAGATTGGGAAAACACCGAAGTCTCCTGTGACTCCTAACGACAGGGCACAGGAATTTCAAACCCTAGGGGTTTATGCCTCCGATAAACCGGCGGAATTTTATGGCGGCATAAAGCCGTTTTTTGAGGAACACGTGCAGAGTGAAAAGCATACGGGAAACAAAATTCATTAGTCCAGTTCGCCAGTAAAGCAGCAGTCTTCAGTTTGTAGTAGCTTTGAAGCTGCGAGAAATAAGAAAAGTGACAGTGAATATTTAGCCCAAAATTATTGTGGAAACATTTTTAAAGGCCAATATTCCAGTAAAAGGAAATTGTCGGTACCGGATGGGCGAATTCTTTGAAGGTGAGCAGCGTTTTTTTAACAGTATAAATACAGTTTGACCTTCACTCTATTAAAAGTTAAAGCACAAAATTTAGCAAAGTGTTACTACAATATCAAATTATTTCTAAAAATCAGACTACTAATAGAACAATTGTTCCTTTTTGGATGCTCGTAACATCCCAAACGTAAAAATTGGAAGGGAGACTCTCGAGCTTCACTACACAACGACAAAAAAATGATGTAGCTGAGCAGGTATCAGGAAAACATGTTATATTAACCAATGAGGTCACTGACTGAGGAGCCCGTTGCATTTTTGCTTTGTTGCTGAGAGTCGTTGAAGCGTGGACTAAGCAGAAACTTCTAGTGGCAAGTATACAGGTTCTCGAGACCGCAAACCTATCGCACTGTGCTCGTAAAATTTTGAGGGTTCTTCGGAAATATAATACACACTACGATAATCTGAAAGCAGCAGTGACGGACAGTACTAGACACACAAACAATATTTTGACTCTTTGATCATGTAAACCTTGTTCATTGCTGGGCCTGTAAACTGGATCTGGCTGCGAACGTTTTTCCGAACACTGCGACAATCAGTTTTAAAGGGTGCTTTCTTAACATCAGGAAAAGGAAAAATTTGTAATTGCAATTTCTGGAGCAAAGGAAGAGAGCTACAAAAGCATATCCTCTTCCAGTTTTAACACGATGGAACTCACAGCTCCCCACAACCACTTACGTTATCGAATATTTTGAAGACATGAAGACTGTGGTAACATGTGCGAGCTGCCTAATGCTGGCACTGACAAAGGAAATTCCCCATTTAGTGTTGGGATGGCCAAGCGGATAGCCCGTCAAAAACTGAACGCAGATCAAGCATGAAAACAGAAAGAAAGTGTACTTAACTGTGAAAAAAGAAATAAAATAGAAACAGTGAATGGTCCAAGCACAAGAAGTGCTTCGTCGAGCATCTTTGCATCGCCAAGACGTCGTGGTTATGTGGTCGCAGTGTTGGATTGGGAATGGGGAGATTCGTGTTCAAATCTCCAAATTCCTTTGTGCTACCCCCCTCTCGCTCCCCCCTTTTTTATAAAAAATTATGGTCATTGACTTGTCTGTTTGGAACCGCGCGACCGCTACGGCGCTGGTTCGAATCCTGCCTCGGGTATGGTTGTATGTGGTGTCCTTAGGTTAGTTAGGTTCTAAGTTCTAGTGGACTGATGACCTCAGATGTTAAGTCCCATAGTGCTCAGAGCCATTTGAACCATTTTTTTGAACTTGTCTGTTCGCTGTATTCAAATTTGTGTCTGTGTCGTGGTGTAACGTCCGTTCGCAACAGCGATGTGTAAGGCAGGGACTTCTAAACGTACGTACCTCCTATTTGTTCTACCACAAGTACCAATGTTACGACTCTTTTTCCGGCTTTGACTCTTGAATTTCTTTGTTTATACATAGTTCACACCCATTTATTTGTTGTTTTCTTTCCCGTGATAGGCCCATGTGGCTTTTCGCCTGCTCTCACTATTCATCACATTTACTTGCGACGTTAATGTATTCTTACCACATGACTCATATTCTTTAATCAACGTATAGTACAATTGTCAAGACTACAGAAGGAGTACAGACACGTCAATGACAGGACGGAAAGTTCATAATTTAAAAAAAAATGGGGCAGGAGGGACATTTGAACACGTATCTTCCTCTTTGCAGTCCAAGACCGTGTCCACACTACCACGAAAGCAGGGTTCTTGCAGTTCGCTCATTTTTGCACATCTTGAGCTTGGACCGTCCACTGTTACTATTTTGCTTCATTTCTCACAAATCAGTACACCTTCTTACTGTTTTCATGCTTGATCGGCCATCTTACCGCTCACTCGTATGACAATACTTGTGCAGGCGAATTTCTTTAGACGACATACCAGACAGTGAATTAATATAATTGTGTTCTTAGAGACTTCAAACTTCGAAATATCCCACTTCGAACGAACTTTATTCAAAGTTAAACACCTTGAAGAATATTCCGGTACGGGGGGCAAAGGCATTTTTGATGATGAAACAAATAAGATTTTAAAAAATGAAGGGGCAAGAGCTTCGTGTATTTGTGAGGAAGGATTTTAGCGCACTGAGTTGCATTTTCAGTCGGGTTTGTCAACTTCCGTAGCCACAGATTCAAACAAATCTGTCTTCAAAAAGCTTGAACCCCATTAATGTAGACAGGGGAAAGATCATGCAGTCTGCCCCTGGAACGACTGGTATCAATATTGCAGAATTTTGCTGAAAAGCAAATGTCCACACAGTAAGGAAATGTTGACATAAAAAAATGTTTACAGACGACAGGAGTTAAAGACCAGCAGTTTGCATTTGTGACACTGAAGGATATTTCAATTCCGTGTTCCAATGCAGACAGTGAGAAGGTATTTTCTAACTACATAGATCGGCGGCACAATTTTTGAAAGGTAACCCAGAAATGATGATAGCGCTGTCATTTGGAAAAAAATTTGTAATGTTTGGCGGCAATGTGTTAGTATTTCTTTGTTTATAGAACACAATATAAATGCATATTTCCACTTTCTCCTCCAGTCAGTCTAATGTAAATAAGTGGAATGCATCTCTTGTACCATATTTTACGGATTATGAGACGCACTCTTTTCTTCGGAAAATTGCTTCCAAAATTCAGGTGCGTCTCATACTCGTAATCATCATAAAAATTTCCTGCGTTTGATTTAAGATTCCCGCCAGTCTTAATGGCCATATATTCGACGCCGCGGGAAACCTCTCTCTTTCTGGCAACACTGGATTCAACTGGCAGCAGCAGTGTATCTACAACGCGAACATGAGTTACAGGGGTTCACAAGCTTGCTAACACTGTCTCCCTCGCACCCACCTATCACAAACCCAGAACCCTGTCTAGCCGATGAAGCGTCAATGCAGTCTACGGTGACATTGAACTTGAACTGAAAGTGATTTCTAACCGTAACCGTAAGAGTACACTATTTTCGTTCGTAATGGAGAAAAATAAAAGGTGTTCATATGATGTTAGCTATATATTGAAAGTAATAGTACACTACTGGCCATTAAAATTGCTACACCAAGAAGAAATGCAGATGATAAACGGGTATTCATTGGACAAATATATTATACCAGAACTGACATGTGAATACATTTTCACGCAGTTTGGGTGCATGGATCCTGAGAAATCAGTACCCAGAACCATCACCTCTGGCCTTAATAACGGCCTTGATACGCCTGGGCATTGAGTCAAACACAGCTTGAATGGCGTGTACAGGTACAGACGCCCATGCAGCTTCAACACGATACCACAGTTCATCAAGAGTAGTGACTGGCGTATTGTGACGAGCCAGTTGCTAGACCACCATTGACCAGACGTTTTCAGTTGGTGAGAGATCTGGAGAATGTGCTGGCTAGGGCAGCAGTCGAACATTTTCTTTATCCAGAAAGGCCCGTACAGGACCTGCAACATGCGGTCGAGATTTATCCTGCTTAAATGTAGGGTTTCGCAAGGATCGAATGAAGGGTACAGCCACGGGTCGTAACACATCTGAAATGTAACGTCTATTGTTCAAAGTGCCATCAAAGCGAATAAGAGGTCACCGAGACGTGTAACCAATGGCACCCCATACAATCACGCCGGGTGATACGTCAGAATGGCGATGATGAACACGCTTCCAATGTGCATTCGCCGCGATGTCGCCAAGCACGGATGCGACCATCATGATGCTGTAAACAGAACCTGGATTCATCCGAAAGAACGACGTTTTGCCATTCGTGTACCCACACTCGTTGTTGAGTACACCATCGCAGGCGCTCCTGTCTGTGATGCAGCATCAAGGGTAACCGCAGCCATGGTCTCCGAGCTGATACTCCATGCTGATGCAAACGTCGTCGAACTGCTCGTGCAGATGGTTGTTGTCTTGCAAACGTCCCCATCTGTTGACTCAGTGATCGAGACGTCGCTGCACGATCCGTTACAGCCATGCGGATAAGATGCCTGTCATGTCGACTGCTAGTGATACGAGGCCGTTGGGATCCAGCACGGCGTTCCGTATGACCTTCCTGAACCCACCGATTCCATATTCTGCTAACGGTCATCGGATTTCGACCAACGGGAGCAGCAATGTCGCGATACGATAAATCGCAATCATGATAGGCTACAATCCGACCTTTATCAAAGTCGGAAACGTGATGGTACGCATTTCTCCTCCTTACACGAGTCATCACACCAACGTTTTACCAGGTAACGCCGGTCAACTGGTGTTTGTGTATGAGAAATCGGTTGGAAACTTTCCTCATGTCTGCACGTTGTAGGTGTCGCCACCGCCGCCAACCTTGTGTGAATGCTCTGAAAAGCTAATCATTTGCATATCACAGCATCCTCTTCCTGTAGGTTAAATTTCGCGTCTGTAGCACGTCATCTTCGTGGTGTATCAATTTTAATGGCCAGTAGTGTATATGCAGAAGAACATGGAAACGGAGCAGCTGACCAACATTTCGGCCCTCCACCAACAGAAAAAACCGTACGCGATTGGCGGGCGAGTCAAGAACTGAAAAAAAAGAGGGAGACTAAATGTGCTGATTTAGTACTTCATGCAAAATGGCCAAAACTAGAAGATGACGTATTGAAACTGGTTTAAGGACACCGTCAAAATTGCATTGGAATTAATACAAACATGATGCAAATAGACGCTCGTAAGCTAATGCTGCAGTGGAACTTAACAGACCTGATTTATGCTACAGGTTTATGAAGCGTCATGGGCTCAGCATGCGGACCAAAACCAAAATATTTCAGAAAATGCCACAAGAGCAAGAAGAAAATATATTATCTTTCCATCGCATTATTATTCAACATCGAAAGGAAACCAGCGTGGAACTAAACCAAAGAACTAAGACAAATAGCGAATGTGGTTGAAACTCCTCTGACATTTGACGCGCCGAGGAACAGAACTGTTGCCTTGAAAGGTGCTAAGACTGTAACTAAAGAAATAAGTGGACGTGAGAAATGCATTGATTATTTTCAAGCGCAAAACAATGCCAAAACCTTCTGCAGTACCGCCAAGTATTGTTGTTCACGTACAAGGGCTGGATGGACAAGGCTGGTATGAAACTAAGGATTGAAAAAGTGTGGGAGACAAGGAAAGGTGCTTTATTGAAGAAGTGTTCTCTTCTTGTGCTAGGTAAGTTTAGTAGTCATTTGAAAAATTCTGTGGAAGAGAAACTGAGACAGGGAAATAATGAGCTTGGTGTTACTCCAGGAGGACTCTTTACTACGGAAACATCTTTTTGTCTTGGTAAATCACCATTTAATGTGTATAGGAGAGGAAACCCGACATGAATTTGTTACTGCGTGAAGTCAAGCCAGGCTCGCCAATCGGGAACGAGACGGCTGAGAAGAAGACGTCAGCGAATTGCACGCTGAGCGACTCCTCTCCAGGACGACAACGCTACAGCAGCGGCCTCTTATGGGAAGAGAATATAAACGCCGCGCCCGAATGGCCGCGGCCCAGTTCTACAGAAGTTTCAAGACCAGCGACCTGAACAAAAGCATCAAAGCTCGTTACGTACTTGTACATTCTATGTAGTTCAATCTTGGAGTGGTTATACTGAAGAACATTGATTATTTTGCATGTCGCCCTTTGCTTGCTACACATCTACGTAATTCACAAAATTAAGTATTGTCATTTACTTTTCGTAATAAAACTCTTTAATATGATTTGCTTGAATTGCTGTCTGGCAATCCGAAAAAGCAGGGTTCCTAGATGCCCCACAATTGGACAACGACTAGGCAGGACTCAACAGAATTGACGTCGAAGGAAGCTTTAAAACGACCTACAATCAAAAAAGTGTGTCAGTGGATAAAATAATCGTGGTCTAGAATTAGAGAAATTATTATTAAATCTATCATGAAGTCCGGCATAAGTAACGCTCTCGATGGCAATGAAGACAATCTTATATATAAAGAGCACAACGATGAAGACGAACAGGAAGGAGAAGAAGAAGAAGAAGAAGAAGAAGAAAGAAGTTCAGTGATTTTAAACGTCAGCTCATTTTTATAAACTAAGAAAATTTTTATTCTGGCTTTGCAATCTAATAATAGAAATGATAAAAATGTTACTTTTTTAAAAATGTTTAAAAATTAAAGCACGTCTTTTAGTCCGTAGCGTCTTATAGTCCGAAAATACGCTAATAAAATGGTAGGCATAATTTCATTTTCAGCATCATATGGAAAAATGTTTAAATCGCAAAAATTTATAACCGAAAAAAGATACAAGCTCACCAAAACCTGCAAAACATACCACTGATCCGCCATAAAATAAAACAATTTTTCGTGTTCCCAGGAACTGCATCCAAACTGCCATCCGCTCATCCAAATTTGGTTTTTCCTTGGTCTCCCAAAACTCGTAAAGTGAATGGCGGATATTTTCTTCGAAAAAGCTGGGCCAGGTTTCTTTCGCCGTCATTTCCAAACGGGACTAGTGCACAAACCAGTGGCTTACAGATGCGGATTTGTAACGGGGTACACTGTCCTGCTGATACAAGCTATCACCGTCCCTGAACAGCGCACAACTCTGCAGAATGTGCTCACATCCTTCCACATTTAGTGTTTTGTTAAGCACAATGAGGCGGCCATACCCTAATCACAAAAAACATCTCCATACCGCCACACCACCCCCTTCGTACTTCACTGTTGGCTCGACACATGATAGGATACCTCAAGCGTCGCTTAGAATTGAGTGCAGAAGTCTGTGGCTTATGGGAACATGCTCGACCATTGCACCCCATACTTTGTAACCCCCTGCGCACAGTCATTGTGCTAGGTGTGTTGCTGGGATCACTTTGGAAATCACGAGTGACTCCTTCTGCTGATTACATGCGATTCTTACAACCATCCTCCACAATGATCTATTGTACCTGTCCGCACATGAAGTTTGCCTAGAGCTGATATAGTTGCACGTTCCTTCGAGTTTCCACTTCACCCTCACATCGCTAAGGTTCGACTTGGTCAGCTTTGGAAGAGTTGAAACGTCCCTGATGTATTTCTTACTCAGGTGATGTACAAGTGTAGTTCACCTTCGAAGTCAAACGTGTAGTTCACCTTCTAAGTCAGTGAATTCTCCTGACCGACCAATTACGATTTCTCTACTGACAACACAGTCCTCCGTGCCTCCTGTTTTACTGGCGGGTTCGTTTCTCGTAACGTCTGATGGTTAATTCGTCTTTACATAGGGATGTCCGGATAATTGTAATGTATGTTTTTGCTCGGTGTTAGCACTAAAAGTGGCTATTTCAGTCTGTGCGTAATGGAAGGTTTGAGCCTGAAATGGTTTCAGTTATCAGAACTATCTTACCATCAGAATACGCATTCCCACTGTATGCACTAGTTTTATCCTGCATGAAATAACCTTACATCTTTTCGTTAGCTGTTAGTTTCCTGAACAAAAGTTGCAGTATGTTGTTCACATATCTGTCATAAGTTACAGTTTGGCGGAAACAGATCTGTGAAAACTTTCACGTTGCACGTATACCCCTGTTTTCAAGCATGTTGAGGCTTTTATGTAACTGATGGTGATTTTCGAAACTCCAACATCGACTGTTCTACCAGTTCACGTATGCCAATAAATGCAGCCATGCTTAATCACGAAGAAAGATTATCTCACGATCAGTATTTTCCAAATGAACAGACTGCAATAACCAGTTGCAGCACCGCCGCCGCGCAACAATATCTTCATAGGCCAGACGATACCATACCGTCACTTTGTAAAGTTTCAATTTTAGTTTGTGCACAGCCCTGTCACCAGATGCTTGTGACACACGAACCTAAAGCACAAGAAGGAGCGAATATCTTCTCAGACTTGAATCCAAAGCCGCTTCAAACACGTCTAGTTCCTTTTCAATACCGATAGCTGCCTGGTACAGCTTCCAAACATCGGCCCTGGACGTCACGCGGTGATCGGTGCCTGTGCACGTGAGTAGTGTCCCAGCCCAGCATGCGAGACTACGTGAAATTCCCTGCTCATTGGTACAGTACTTTATTCAGTTTATCAGTACGGATTAGGAAAGGAAAGGAAGAAGATTGCAACGTAATATCTGGTTCACATTGTCACTGAAGACGGAGGACTACCATAGTTGGATGAAGATTGGGAAGTAAATGGACCATGGCCTTGTTAAGAAACTATACCAGTTTTTCGTAATAATGGGTTAGGAAAACCGTGAGACATCTACAAATTTTCATGTGGCTGTGAACCCTCACACCTGTCAAATTCGTCTCCATTGTTTCATTCCTCCGCCACGCAACTTGCAGTAAGGTGACAACACATATGGAGTAGAAAACCTGGTTACAGCATAGAATACATTTCCGCAACACAACTTGGAGTAAGGTGGCAAGAGATTGGTGTAGGAAACTGGTTACAGCCTACAATACATTTCAGTTTTGAAGCAAAAATTATCTGACTGCAATTAGTTTGATCTCGGCGGCCATCTTTCCCAATTTTTTCCAACTACACTCCTGGAAATTGAAATAAGAACACCATGAATTCATTGTCCCAGGAAGGGGAAACTTTATTGACACATTCCTGGGGTCAGATACATCACATGATCACACTGACAGAACCACAGGCGCATAGACACAGGCAACAGAGCATGCACAATGTCGGCACTAGTACAGTGTATATCCACCTTTCGCAGCAATGCAGGCTGCTATTCTCCCATTGAGACGATCGTAGAGATGCTGGATGTAGTCCTGTGGAACGGCTTGCCATGCCATTTCCACCTGGCGCCTCAGTTGGACCAGCGTTCGTGCTGGACGTGCAGACCGCGTGAGACGACGCTTCATCCAGTCCCAAACATGCTCAATGGGGGAAAGATCCGGAGATCTTGCTGGCCAGGGTAGTTGACTTACACCTTCTAGAGCACGTTGGGTGGCACGGGATACATGCGGACGTGCATTGTCCTGTTGGAACAGCAAGTTCCCTTGCCGGTCTAGGAATGGTAGAACGATGGGTTCGATGACGGTTTGGATGTACCGTGCACTATTCAGTGTCCCCTCGACGATCACCAGTGGTGTACGGCCAGTGTAGGAGATCGCTCCTCACACCATGATGCCGGGTGTTGGCCCTGTGTGACTCGGTCGTATGCAGTCCTGATTGTGGCGCTCACCTGCACGGCGCCAAACACGCATACGACCATCATTGGCACCAAGGTAGAAGCGACTCTCATCACTGAAGACGACACGTCCCCATTCGTCCCTCCATTCACGCCTGTCACGACACCACTGGAGGCGGGCTGCACGATGTTGGGGCGTGAGCGGAAGACGGCCTAACGGTGTGCGGGACCATAGCCCAGCTTCATGGAGACGGTTGCGAATGGTCCTCGCCGATACCCCAGGAGCAACAGTGTCCCTAATTTGCTGGGAAGTGGCGGTGCGGTCCCCTACGGCACTGCGTAGGATCCTACGGTCTTGGCGTGCATCCGTGCGTCGCTGCGGTCCGGTCCCAGGTCGACGGGCACGTGCACCTTCCGCCGACCACTGGCGACAACATCGATGTACTGTGGAGACCTCACGCCCCACGTGTTGAGCAATTCGGCGGTACGTCCACCCGGCCTCCCGCATGCCCACTATACGCCCTCGCTCAAAGTCCGTCAACTGCACATACGGTTCACGTCCACGCTGTCGCGGCATGCTACCAGTGTTAAAGACTGCGATGGATCTCCGTATGCCACGGCAAACTGGCTGACACTGACGGCGGCGGTGCCCAAATGCTGCGCAGCTAGCGCCATTCGACGGCCAACACCGCGGTTCCTGGTGTGTCCGCTGTGCCGTGCGTGTGATCATTGCCTGTACAGCCCTCTCGCAGTGTCCGGAGCAAGTATGGTGGGTCTGACACACCGGTGTCAATGTGTTCTTTTTTCCATTTCCAGGAGTGTATTTTCATCTCTGCGAAACTGCTAGAATCAATTCTAACTATGTACTTTTTGCATACTCCGATAATTTTTCACTCTACTGCTACAAATTAAGTATTCCTGGTTGTCGTAGCAGACATTCAATTATCCTACTTTATTCTTGCAAAGAACTTTCATATATTTCTTCCCTGGTCTGTGTCATATTTCAGCAGCTCTCGTTTTTAGCTCTGATGGTAATGTACCTGTCTGTTTCGACACGTGACACACTCCGTTGCAGCGGTAGACTATTTCCGTAATGCTTCGTAGTTAACAGAGACCAAGGTTACTGTTCGTCTTTTCCATTATCTTCTACACCCAGACAGACACATTCACTTAGCAGTTGTGAACTTTAGCGACGATAGATAGTGAAACTGCATCTACTATTTAATGGAAATTCGTCTCTTCTTTCTGTATGTTGCCATTTGAGCCCCACAATCCTTTATGCAAAGAACTTTTAAAATAAAAAAATGTGCTAGTACTCTCAAAGTTTTAGAAGTGAGTTTCGCTTCACGAACTGAAAACAAAGCTAAGTGCGTGCTAACGAGTTAATGAAACATGCACTCCCCGCAACAGGGTCAATTTGCTAACGTCTTTTGATGTTCACACACCGTTTGACAACGTTGGCTACTGGCGCGTACAAAACTTCAGGAAATCTGTTATACAATTTCTTCCGTTTCCAAAACTCGTAAAGCCGTGAATGCTTCTCGGATTATAAGCCGAGTGGCGTCGTCGTCTGGTTGCAACGTTTCAGTGGATTCCGCATCCACATTTTCGCCTGAAGATGATGAATACGGAATCCATTGAAACGTTGCGACGAGACGACGACGCAACTCGGCTGATAACCCGAGAAGATTTCATATCTGAAATACGCCGAGAAAGCCTGCAATCACATAACTCGTAAAGCTACCCAAATTGTAACAATTTAATGTTCATCTGCTCGTTATTTATTACAATAACATACAGGAATTTAGTATTGCTATTTTTTGTGGCTAAAATATTCTCCTCGTTGTTCCATAATAAGATGAAATCAATGGAAACCTTGATCAAGAAATCTCATTTTGACGCACAGCATTTACATCATATTATTAGTGAGGAAATGAACCAACTCGTCCAATTTTAGTTACGCATTTTCTGCAGCGGCGTTGCAGTTTCTCAGACTTGGAGTTACAAAGTGCTGAAATTTCCATCAATATTCAGATAGACAGCTTGATAAAACTCCGATCGTTTAATATACGAGGGTTATTCGGAAAGTAAGGAACGATCGGTCACGAAATAGAAACCACAGTGAAAATCCGATGAAGTTTTGCACAGGCGTGTTGGACAGTGTCTCTCGTATGCCCATCGATCGCGTTACGTCGTTCTTTTTAGTTCTGAGCACACAGGGAGCACATAAAGATACCTAGAACAATAGTGTCTCCCGCCAAGCAAGAGGGCCTTGTGAGAAACTTCGCCTGAAGCTATGCAGTCAACATTACATAACTGTCATGCAGCTTTCTTCAAGACAATTCTCAGCCGCACTCTGCAGGGGCAATGAAGATGCTCCTGCATCGTTTTCAATTGGAAATTTTTGATTACCCGCAGTACAGCCCGTAATTGTCTCCCTCTGAGTTTCATCCCTAATCACATGAACCACTGGCTATGAAGACAACATTCTGGCACAGACAACGAGCTGTAGGCCAGCGTAGAGAGTTGGCAGAAAGCACTGGCGGCTGCCTTCTATAACGGGGGTATTGGAAAATTGGTACAACGCTACGACAAACGTCTAAGTCGGATCGGCGACTATGGAGATAAGTAGCTGGAAGTTGTAGCTAACTGTTGCAAATAAAACAGTTTTGATTTTCACTGTGGTTTCCATTTCGTGACCTATCGTTCCTTACATTCCGAATAGCCCTCGTATATTCATTTACAAAGATCAAAAGTGTCTGCTGCGTCCGACAGCGTAAATTTTTGACTGTACCCTGTCATGTGTTTTATTAAAAAATATCGCTAAATGGGCCTTCTGAAATATTGTTATAAACGATCTTTTTATAAGACACTACACACTAATTTTAAACTGTTCAAATCTTGATTCTTATCGTAAAATAAAGTACAACTAACAGCTAGTCTTTGTTTCATGTCTCTTGCCAACTTTTATGTTATTTTGAAAACAAAGAACGTGAGAACTGGACGTACTCTCCACTTCCGCGGATTTTCCACGCATTCAGTTTAGAAGTCCTCCTATTTTTCCACCAAATGTTATTTTGCGTGCATTAAAAGTTATGCTAATATTTTAACCATTAATTCACTCGTGGTTGAGAACAACTCTTCTAATTTTGAGAAAGAATCTGTTTTCCTGGTTTCTGCTGTTTTTTACGTCGTGTCTACACACACATTCTCTCCTCCTCTCTACCCCTATCTGAAAAGGCGGATTTAGTTTTTATAAGTGATGAGACAATTTAACTACTGAGTAAAATGGGCACTCAAATTGAAGCATTGTGTACGTACCCTGTCACTAGTTAATTTGTGTTTTTGTTCTGTGGTGCTGATATGGACCGACAGGAACAAAGTATGGTCTCCACGGAAAAAATTGTGATTCGTTCTGTTAATTTATGCCGTTTAATCTTCCTTAGAAATAATATGACTATGAATATGGCGTACCCGATTCTTGCGCTTAACTCTTTCTTCTCGAGTACCCGGAGAAAAATCGTATTGTGGAATTTAATGGCGTTCATGTTCCTGTTTTATTTGTTAGGTACTTGTGATTGTTACACATATCACACGCTTACTTCTGTGGTTACAGTTATAATTAAGCATACTGAAGTAACAAACTGCAATAACCGGTTATGAGGTTCTGAAATGGTATTATTGTTGGCTTGGCGGAAGAGGCAACAGTTGTGTTGGCAAAAACCCGCGTGTTGCTTGCCAGTGTAATAGAATTTTTAAAGTTACTTATGAAGTAGTGTTTACTGGAAAGGCTGTGATTCATACTGGTGAATGATTGTTATTCTCTCACTCGTGCAAAAGCGCTTTCGTCATATATATCAAAATTCAGAAACATTTTGATAAGACGCAATATGTCAGCAGTCGAAGTATAACATTAACAAACGTCGTGTGTCGTCACACATAACTATCATCTTGTTCTAGAAGAATTAGAAAGAGAACTTGGCAGAAAGGTACATCGAAGTGGAAACCGCCAACACAATAATTAATCCATCCTCCCCAATCTCCCTGAAAACGCCAGTCTTATAAAAATCACGCCGAAGTCAAGATTTTGACGTTTTGGAAGTTCATGGAGTGGTCACTAGTGATGTAACGTTCAGAAACAGCAAATCTGCTCTGTTCTACAATGCACCTACATCGCTTACCTCATGTATGGTGCATAGTTTGTCCTATACAGAACTTGTCGTATTGAACAGGTCAAACTGTAGACTTTTTTTTTATTTTTGACAGCGTAGAGTACGACTAAACCGTTAAAAATATGAGCAATACTTGCGTCTTTTCCGATGACGCTTCCTTTTCTAAGATGATAGTTTGTCAATTACTGCTGATGCCCTGGTATGTAGGCCGAGAGCAGATGTTATGATTGACGACATAAGTATTGTCCAGGAAACCTTCACTCGCCGCTAATGGCGTTGTATTCCGCTTCTATGTTGGAATAGCCGTAGTTGTAGCAGAGAAATCCACACCCCAACTGTCCTCGCTTAACTGGACGACCCGCCGTGTTATCTGTTGCAGGGGTTACTTACACTAATGAGCAGTTGGATTAGGGGCAGCTCCCTAGCGGCGCACAGTCCTGCGACGATAGCCACAAATCACTCTAAGCAAGAGCTTTGGGGAGCCATAGCGATACGTAACCCCTTTGGACAGGCCAAGAACCTACAGAGATTAACTGTAGCACTATCCAAATTCTTGCGAACAGAATTGAGTGTGAACTCTGTAGGACTCCATTCACGTGATGTTGCAATTTAGACAAGTACTCTCACGTCCGTTAAAGCTTCACCGAATAGAAAGTTCCATAACATACTGAAAGAGCTAACGTAGATTCGAAAAAAAATCCAAAATGAGATTAACGTAGAACATAACATCAAAACTGGGATCATATAGCAGACGAAGTGAAGGAATTACGGTACCTTGGAAGCAAAATTATTTACGGGAGGAGAATGTAGGATATAATAAGCAAACTAGCATAGGCAAAGGTTGCATTTCTCGCTGAAGATAGGCTACCAGTGACAAATATAAGCCTTAATTTGAGAATAAATTCGTGTGAATGCACGTCTGGACCACAGCGGTGAATGGAAGTGAATCATGGACTCTGGGAAAAAATGAGAAAGAAGAGAACCTAAATATTTATTTGTTTCAGGAGGATGTTGAAAATTAAGTGCAAACGAGGTGGTCCTCAGCGGAATGAGCGATGAAAGGAAAAGCTCAAAACACTGACTGCAAGAAGGAAGGGGATGAATAGAGACTGGAATACGTTCAACAAATAATCTAGATCGTTGGGTGTAAGGATTTTTTGATACAGAGAATTTGGCACAGATGAGGAAGTCATCGTGGACCGCATCGAACTAGTTAGACAACTGAGGGAAAAAATACTGTCATACCCTTTTTCGTGTGAGGCAGACTCGTTTTTGTAAATTCCTTCCTGCCAGCCCCTAGGGTGTTTTAGACGTCATGATTTTTTAGACGCCGACGTGTCACTGTCTCAACTAATCCGCAAAGTTTATGCATATAACAAACGGTTATACACTGCGAATTTGAAAGGTGACACAGAGGTATTTAAACATCTGCTGGCGTTCCTGACGCTGAAAGTATTCAATTGAAAGTACGCCGAATTTTTTATAAAGAAAATCAGATACAAGTGATCGATTTCCAAGGTACAAAAGGTCTACAGATTGATTGTAATGCATGACAAATTCAGTATAGGGCAAACCTCGAACACCGTACATGAACAGGGTATCGGAAATAAATCTGCTGGTTCTCAACTCTGCGTCGTTAACGGTAATTCTATGAACTTCGATAACGTCGTGGTAATGTGTTGTGTTTTTAGCCGGCCACTGTGGTCGAGCGGTTCTAGGCGCTTCAGTCCGGAACTGCGCTGCTGCTACGGTCGCAGGCTCGAATCCTGCCTCGGGCATGGATGTATGTGTTGCCCTTAGGCTAGTTAGGTTTAAGTAGTTCTAAGTCTAAAGGGACTGATGACCACATATGTTTTTTTTTTTTTTGGTGCTTCCATGTTTTGGTCCATCTTCCTGTCATAGAATGTGGTGAAATGAGCTTTACCTGGAACCAGTAAATAATCATTGCCGGAAAATCAACCTCGAGACAGAACTTAGCATTACTGGATGCAATCTTGAAGTCGAAGGGTAAAGTGAGCATTACTGCTGTCAACACTGTTGTGTAGATATTTTCAGTGCTATACAGTTACGAAGGTAATTGGGGTAGGAAATCAAACGAAATGTAACAACTCAGAAATGACTTTCGGGTTGATCATATCCATCTACACCAACATCTACACTTATATGATTACTCTGCAAATTCACAATTCAGTGTTTGGCAGAGGGTTCTTCGAACCACCATCAAGCTAGTTGTCTACGGTTCCACTCTCTAACAGCGCGCGGGCAAAACGTGCACTTACGTCTTTCTGTGTGAGCTCTGATTTCTCTTATTTTATCATGATGGTCATTTCTCGCTATGTAGGTGGGAGCCATCAGAATATTTTCGCTTTCGGAGCAGAAGGCGATTGAAATTTCACCAGAAGATTCTGCCGCAACGGGAAACGCCTTTGTTATAATGACTGCCACCCTAATTCAAACGTCGTGTCCGTTGCACTCTCTCCCCTATTTCGCGATAATACGAAACATTCTGCCCTTCTTTGAACTTTCGACAGTCCCATCTGGTGCGGATCCCACACAGTACAACAATACTCCAGAAGACGGCGGACAAGCGTAGTGTAGGCAGTCTCTTTAGTCAACCTGGTGCATGCTTCACATCTATGAGAATATAGATTAGGAGAACAGTAATTGCAATAATGTTTTCTTATTCACAATGTAGCAGCATGTAGTACAGTACCGTAGTATTTTCAGACGATATGTAGCACTCCTACCTTCTTCTGTTCTTTGGTGTGCATTGTGCTCACACAGGAGGTCTCGAGGAGAGAAAATGGAATACTTGAAAGTCGTCTGCTATTCGACACTTTTCGTTCCACGTACTCACTTGCGCATCCATAAGCACTTGCCTGTCTCAAAGAACCTATAGTCGCTTATCCGTCTGCTAGAGTAGCTTGCCTTTGGGTGTAATCTGTGAGACATGTCTTAGCAAGTCGCGTAAACTGCGAGGTTAGTCAGTCAGTAGGGAGACTTAGTGGCATTGTCAGCTTACAAGAGGACACACTATGTTGTTCTTCTTGGTGCTATGACGACGTACCGACCCGTTTAGTGAAGACGCTTTGTCTTGTGACAATGAAATGGGCACAAAAATTCAAAGAGCTTCATGCACTATGGGACCTAACATCTGAGGTCATCAGTCTCCTAGACTTAGAACTACTTAAACCTAACTAACCTAAGGACATCACACACATCCATGCCCGAGGCAGAATTCGAACCTGGGACCGTAGCAGCAGGGCGGTTCCAGACTGAAGCGCCCAGAACCGCTCGGCAACAGCAAACGGGCACACATAAGCGACATTGTTCTGAATTATGTTGGCAAGACGATTTGTCTTGAGATAACGAATGGGGACCTTTATGCGACATGGTTCTGTATTATTGTGAGATGGTTCCTGGCTAGCTTGCTTACACTCCATTAGCATAAAGTATATTACGTGCTTCTTACGATTTACTCGAGATACACAATCATATGCAACATGGGCAACATTAGGTCTTGTTCAGGTTCACAACTTGGTTAGAACACGTAGGAATCAGTATTCAATTTCTTTTCAGTCACTCAGGCACACAAAGTGCTAATCTCAATAACTTTTCACTCATTAAATAATACGATAGGCGTTAATTCGAATATGGGGTGATTTTGTTCGTCTTGTGCATGTGAATGGCCATGTAAAGACACATAGTTCGCTGAACTTGAATGTGAAACATGAGATTCAAGATTCAGTTTTCAAACCATGTATTGATTGTTAGTGTAATTTCAAATTCTCACGAACTTTTTTTCGACTCCTCTGATCTTTATTCCATACTATTAGTTGGCAAAAGTCATGGCATAGCAATATATACATACACAGATGGATGAAATGTCGTGTACACAAGATAGGAAAGTGCAGTACACTGGCGGAGCTGAAATTTGTACTCAGGTGATTCATGTGAAAAAAGGCGCGACGTGATTATAGCCGCACGACGGGAGTTAACAGACTTAGCACGCGGGGTGGTAGTTGGGAGCTAGACACATGGGACATTCCATTTCAGAAGTCGTTAGAATTCAGCACTACGACATCCACTGCGTCCAGATTATGCCGAGAATACCAAACTTCAGGCATTACCCCTCACAACGGACAATGCAGTGACCGACGGCCTTCACTTAAAGACCGAGAGTAGCGGCATTTGCGTAGAGTTGACAGCAGACAAGCAGCACTGAGCGAAATAACCACAGAAATCAATGTGCGGCGTATGACGAACATATCCGATAGGACAGTGCGGTGAAATATGGCGTCGGTGGTCTCTGGTAGTAGAAGACCGATGCAAGTGCAGCACGACATCGCCTGCAGCGCCTCTCCTGGACCCTAGACGACTGGAAAACCATTGCTTTGTCAGATGAGTCCCTATTTCTGTTGGTAAGAGCTGAGGGTATGGTTCGAGTGTGACCAAGACACCACGAAACCACGGACCCAAGCTGTCAACTAGGCTCTGTGCAAGCTGGTGGTGACTTCATTATGGTGTGGGCTGTGCTTACATGGAATGGAATAGGTCGTCTGGTCCAACTGAACCGATCATTGACTGGAAATGGTTGTTTTCGACTACAGGCAGACCATTTGCAGCATTTATGGACTTCTTCCAAAAAACGATGGAATTTTTGTGAATGACAATGCGCCCTGTTATGGGCCACAATTGTTCGCTATTGGTTTGAAGAACAATCTGGCCCGTTAGAGCGAATGGTTTGGCCACCCACATCGCCCGACATGAATCACATCGAACATTATGAAACATAATCGAGGAGTCAGTTCGTGCACAAAATCTTGCACTGGCACTACTTTCGTACACTACTGGCCATTAAAATTGCTACACCAAAAACAAATGCAGATGATAAACTGTTATTCATTGGACAAATATATTATACTAGAACTGACATGTGATTACATTTTCACCCAATTTGGGTGCATAGATCCTGAGTAATCAGTAACCCGGAACAACCACCTCTGGCCATAATAACGGCCTTGATATGCCTGGCCATTGAGTAAAACAGAGCTTGGATGGCGTGTATAGGTACAGTTGCCCATGCATCTTCAACACGATACCACAGTTCATCAAGAGTAGTGACTGGCGTATTGTGACGAGCCAGTTGCTCGGCCGCCATTGACCAGACGTTTTCAATTGGTGAGAGATCTGGAGAATGTGCTGACCAGGGAGCGGCCGTACATTTTCTGTATCCAGAAAGGCCCGTACAGGACCTGTAACATGTGGCCGTTCATTATCCTCCTGAAATGTAGGGTTTCGCAGGGATCGAATGAAGGGTAGAGCCACGGGTCGTAACACATCTGAAATGTAACGTCCACTGTTCAAAGTCCCGTCAATGCGAACAGGAGGTGATCGGGACGTGTAACCAATGGCACCGCATACTATCACGCCGGGTGATAACGCCAGAATGACGACGACAAATACACACTTCCAATGTGCGTTCAGCGCGATGTCGCCAAACACGGATGCGACCATCATGATGCTGTAAACAGAACCTGGATTCATCCGAAAAAATGACATTTGGCCATTCATGCACCCAGGTTCGTCGTTGAGTACACCGTCGCAGGCGCTCCTGTCCGTGATGCAGCGTCGAGGCCAACCGTAGCCATGGTCTCCGAACTGATAGTCCACGCTGCTGCAAACGTCGTCGAATGCAGGTGGTTGTTGTCTTTCAAACGTCCCCATCTGTTGACGCAGGGATCGAGACGTGACTGCACGATCCGTTACAGCCATGCGGATAAGATGTCTGTCATCTCGACTGCTAGTGATACGAGCCCGTTGGAATCCAGCACGGCGTTCCGTATTACCCTCCTGAACCCACCGGTTCCATATTCTGCTAACAGTCATTGGATCTCGACCAACGCGGGCAGCAATGTCGCGATACGATAAACCGCAATCGCGATAGGCTACAATCCGACCTTTATCAAAGTCGGAAACGTGATGATACACATTTCTCCTCCTTACACGAGGCATCACGACAACGTTTCACCAGGCAACGCCGGTCAACTGCTGTTTGTGTATGAGAAATCGGTTGGAAACTTTCCTCATGTCAGCACGTTGTAGGTGTTGCCACCGGCGCCAGCCTTGTGTGAATGCCCTGAAAAGCTAATCATTTCATATCACAGCATCTTCTTCCTGTCGGTTAAATTTCGCGTCTATAACACGTTTTCTTCGTGGTGTAGCAATTTTAATGGCCAGTAGTGTAATTGTGGATGACTATAGGCGTAACATGTTTCAATATTTCTGCAGGGACTTCCAACGACTTTTTGAGTCTATTCCACGTCGAGCTGCTGATCGACGCCGGACAAAAAGAGGTCCGACGCGATATTAGGAGGCGTCCCATGGCTTTTTGCCACCTCAGTGTACAAATACGAAAACTGCAGTCACTCACAGTTTTGAATACTTTCATTCCATAAACCGACTGTAGAAGCTATTCAGGCTTATTATGGTTCACATGGAATTTAAATGACTATTTCATAGCATAATGCTGAGTATGGGCTCTCTTACAAGAAGATAGAAAATCTTTTAGTGTATCGCTGTGAGTAATGTTTATTTCGCGATCTGTCCCCAAAAGTAATTCTGTACTTACTGCGAGAGTATGGACGGCTTTGTAATTGGTATCCACTCAGTAGTTTCAACTGTGATTGTCAATTGGTTGCAGAGCACTCACTTTTCACTGGATGTGATTATATCACCGTTTGTCAGAAAACATTGCTAGCATCCAGCATACACTGATGCTTGTTACAGAGATCTTCATACATACTTATTGACATTATCTGGTGTTTTTTTTTGTTATTTTTGTGTACAGTGCAGTTGTTGTATGGGCAAATACTTTCTCAGGATCTGACGTTATCATGAGTGCCCAAAATAAAATAAGTTATAACAGTTCCAGAGAACTGCAGAAGTTTGTTTGCACATGAACTTACATTTATAATTTCTTTCTCACAATTATCTGTTGTTTTATTTCTGTTCTTACACTAACGTGAATTGGAATATTTGTGAAACCATATTGTGTTTAGTGCAGATTATTGATAGAGAGGGGACAAGGGGGGGGGGGGGTGTAAGGGGGACAGGTGTTGACAGACAGATTAGCTATTCTGAGCTTGTAAGTCCTTGAAATTGTGAAGGAACAATTTGTTTCTGAATTCAATGTGGTGATTGAGTAGGCAGTCTTACGCTGTCTTTTTGTTGATAAACATCTGCATCTACATCTGTACTCCGCAATTCACCTTGCAGTGCGCGGCGGAGGGTATTTTGTGTACCGATGTCATTTGTCCCTTTTCTTGTTCCAGTCGCGAATGGTTCGTGGGAAGAACGATTGCTGGTTATCCTCCATCTGGTCTCGAATCTCTCTAACATTATATTCATGGTCTCCAGGAATGTCATAATACACCAGCATAAAACATGTTCCAAAATTCTACAATAGACCGACGTTAGAGATACAGGCCTATAGTTTAGTTCGTTTGTTCGATGACCTTCCTTGAAAATGGATATGCCTGTCCTTTTTTCCTAGTATTAGGAACGCTTCACTCCTCAAGAGTCCTACGATACGCTGCTGCTAGAAAATTGGCAGTCCTTTCGCCTAGTCTGTGTAGAATGGAATCGATATCCTGTCGGACGAAGAAATCAGTTTCTTCAAGAAGTTCAAGTTTCATGCCTTTGTTATCAAGATGAATTATCTGTAGGCCATGGTCTACGCTGTTTGCAAAATGAGTGTTGGGCAATAAGTGTGACAAAGCTGGATTTGTTCACTTTGTTGAGACGGAGTGCATTGATGCCTCTCTTTGAATTCTTCGTCAAGCTTCTACCGGTTTGTCGAGTGTAGAAGCGTGGACACGAGCTGCAAATGAGTTTGCATTAACCTGATTTTTTATATTGTTGAGTAGTGGTTTTGGTACTGTCGATGATTCCAAAATAGTTGCCCGATGAGCTAGTCTCTTGCAAGTGGATGACAATGAAATACTGTCTCGCTTCCGTGTCTGGTGTGTGAGGTATAGAACTTTTCTTCTGTCTGTCTGTCTGTTCGGTTCAGAGTTTGCATTCGATTTGAAACTAACTTCCCGATGGGCTAGAGACTTGAAACTTTCAGCGTAGCTCAGACGTGGATGACAATGCATTGTTAACTCGCTTCCTATTCTGCTGCGTGCTGGAGCGAAATTCGTGTACCAGTGCTGTTCCTTCGTTTTCCTCTTGCCGTCGCAAATGTTTCGTGGTTAGCACGATTGCTGGTCCCCGTATGAGCGCGATTCTCTCTAATTCTTACCTTCATGGTCTTTTCCGCGATATATACGGAGGTTGAAGCAATATTTTGGCAGACTCAGGCGAAGAGAAACGGAAATAAACCTGAAATTTGTCGCATGTCATTTTCGGAATCTCATCAAAAATGGTTCAAATGGCTCTAAGCACTATGGGACTTAACATCTGAGGTCATCTGTCCACTAGACAGAACAGACCTAACTAACGTAAGCACATCACACACATCCATGCCCGAGGCAGGATTCGAAACTGCTACCGTAGCAGCAGCGCGGTTCCCGACTGAAGCGCCTAGAACCGATCGGCCACAGCGGCCGGCCGCGGTCTCATCAAAATATTTTAAACCGATTGAAACGTTTGACACAGATCAAACTGAAAAGCAGAAAATTATTGTTTTAATAAAAAACTTTTTAATATAACACGTTTTTAAAACGAACTAAAACGTATAAAATAATTTCTCCTAGCACCACACAGATTCCTAACCCCACACGGATAGTCATGGAAATTTGCGCTTGTGGATTTTTAGTAACTATGAAATTACTTCTCAAATTTAAAACGAGAAACGTAGAGCGCATGCAGTAGATAATAGTAAGAAGTGTAGAGATTCGATGTCGTTTGAATAAACATACAACGGCTTATATCATTCATAGTATAATAAAATTGTTAATGACTTACGTGATCTACTCATGCATCAGTTATCTATTGCATGTGTTCGACTTTTTTTATTTTAAATTTTATACGTATTGTAGTAGGTATTAAAATTTCAGGAACAAAAATTTTCAGGACAGTCCGTATGGGTTCGGGAATGTGTACGGGACTGTGAGAAATCATTTAATGCTTTCTAGTGCACTTCGAAAACGTGTTACATTAAAAAAGTTTGTATTAAAGTAATTATTATGTCATAGTCTTAAATAGGTTGACAAATTGGTGTGATATCTTTCCTAGGAAAAGGTAGACTTATGAAGGTGGTCTTCCTGTTTGTGTTTCTTGATGAATTGGTTGGTTTCAAAATTCAAATGACTCTAAGCACTATGGGACTTAAGATCTGAAGTCGTCAGTCCCATAGACTTAGAACTACTTAAACGTAACTAACCTAAGGACATCACACACATCCATGCGCGAGGCAGGATTCGAACCTGCGACCATAGCACCAGTGCGGTTCCGGACTGAAGCGCCTATAACCGCTCGGCCACAACGGCCGGCGGTTGGTTTCATTTTGGTGTGTGGATTATTTTATTATTATAGCAGGATTGCACCGAATGCTGGAGGCAACTGATATTATAATTTTTATTTTTTTATATCTTCCGCTTGTTTGGGCACATTAAAATCTAGAGTCTTTGTCTGTCATGGACTCACAGGTTAAGATAAACACTGAGGCGACTAAAGTCATGGAGTAGCGATATGCTCGTATGCATATGGCGGTAGTGTTGCGTGTACAAGACATAAAAGGACAGTGCATTGGTAAAGCAGTCGTTTGTACTCAGTTAATTCATGTTAAGAGGTTTCCGATGTGATTACGGCCGCACGGCGGGAATTAACAGGCTTTGAACACGGAATTGTAATTCGAGGTCGACGTGTGGGACATTTCACTTCGGAAGTCCTTAGGGAATTCAATATTCTGAGATCCACAATGTCAAGAGTGCGCCGAGAATACCAGATTTCAGGTATTATCTCTAACTAAGGACAACGCAATGGCAGATACCCTTCACTTAACGACCGAGGGCAGCAACGTGTGCGTAGATGCGTCAGTGCTAACAGACAAAGAACTCTGACCGAAAAAAAACACATAAATAATTTTACGACGGGCGGCCGTTGTGACCGAGCGGTTCTAGGCGCTTCAGTCTGGATCCGCGCGACCGCTACGGTCGCAGGTTCGAATCCTGCCTCGGGCATGGATGTGTGTGATGTCCTTAGGTTAGTTAGGTTTAAGTAGTTCTAAGTTCTAGGGGACTGATGACCTCAGACGTTAAGTCCCATGGTGCTCAGAGCCATTTGAACCATTTTAATGTGGGACGTACGACAAACTTATCCGTTAGGATAGTGCGGCGAAATCTGACGTCGATGGGCTATGGCAGCAGACATCTGATGCGAGTGCCATCGCTAACAGCAGGACATCGCCTACAGCGCCTCGGTTTGACCCAAGGCGATTGAAAAACCGTGGCCTGCTGGAGCATTTCCATACTGAGTGAAAAATATAAAGTGCCGTTTTCTTTTTTTTTTAAAAAAAAAAAAGCTTCTGAACGAGCAAATTGGCAAAAAAAGGTTATCATCCCGTTAGTGTCTCCCTGGTAACGAACCAACATTTTCTTGATCCTTTTTTTTATTTCGGTTTCTGGAGGAAAAGTTATTTGGGGTGGTGAAGTTGAATTACGCATTCTGTATAAGATGCTTCGTGAATTAGAGGAGGCGCGCGGCCATATAAGATGTGCGGCGTACCATGCTGCTTGCCATGTGAGGACACCGGAGGGACCGCTAAGCCGTACCGAGGTTGGACAGACGCGTGGCGTCGTAACGGTTCCGTCCGCTGTTTGTCTTGGTCCGTCTGCCTGCGGTCTCTCGCTCTAACCGAAGCAGCGGGCCGTGATTCATTGCCACGGCTCTCCAGGCGAGCAAACAGCGCAGCGCGTCTGCGTCAACACTCCAGGATGACAGACTTGAGTCGCCTGCGTTGCTGAATATATTAGCTGCCGTCCATAAAGCAGCGGGCGAGATGGTTGACACTGCTGAGATGACAGAGGCAAATCAGACTGCAACCTATAATAACTAGGTATTGTGGCTACACCGAGTTTCCGAGTCAAACAGTTTATATAAACTCGAGTGTAACCCTAATTGATGACCGCTGTTTAAATAAACCTTAGTGTAGCCCTAATTGATGGCCTATATATTATGTTAGCTCAGTATAATGTTAAATATTAGCTCTCGCGTTGAACAGGCGTTGTTGTTAATATTACACTTAAGTAATAGAGTGACAGAAATGGAGACGCTGGCATCTTAATGCAACTTCTTCAACGCGTCCTACACAACGGAGTTGGTAATCGTCACACATCTACACAGTTCAGAGCAGCGGAGTTAATCCATGTGGGAGCAGAGTAGTGAGGTATTATTAAATACTTTACGTTCGAAAGCATATTCAAGACAGTCGACAGATACGAAGTTTACTCGTAATTCTTGTATCAAACGCGATATTGAAGCAGGTACGCCGGCCGGAGTGGCCGTGCGGTTCTAGGTGCTACAGTCTGGAACCGCGAGACCGCTACCGTCGCAGGTTCGAATCCTGTCTCGGGCACGGATGTGTGTGATGTCCTTAGGTTAGTTAGGTTTAAGTAGGGGACTAATGACCTCAGAAGTTGAGTCCCATAGTGCTCAGAGCCATTTGAACCATTGAAGCAGGTACGGTTTTTTTTAACTGAACGAATACCTTTCAACGCCAGTCTAAATCTCTTGACTAGACGAGTATACCGGTGTGATGGGCGCTAATGTTGGCGTTGCAAGTTTTCGGAAAAATGTCTGAGAAGTGGAATCCATTCCAGTCGATGGGAATCTGCTATTGAGGAGTAAACTCCGCCGAGTGGGTCTCTCATGCTAGGATCCGTCGTTGTATGCAGTATCACGATATAAGTGTACAGGTGTGGCTGTGTGTGTCTGGGTGCACTTTATCATGGGATAATTATATACTTTTATAATTATATATTTTATGATTTTGGTTTGGGGTGGCTTTAAATACTGTGGGCTAGCATGAGACTTTTAATTAACTTATACCACGATAAAACTCGTACGGACATTGGCTGCCCCGAAGTACGTGCGATATAATATTTTTTTTAAACACAGCGCGCGACTCACCGCCTTCTAATAAATAGTTTGCTTGAGCGCTGCTATGTATAATAGAAAATATGCCTATTCTTACGCAAACTGTAATTATTAATATGGGTCTCAGGGGCTACTGATTATTTATGTACCAAATTACATAAAGATTAACTGAGATATTGCGGAATGTAATGATTTTCAATATTTCTTGTTCATTATTTGCGAGACAAAACTGGAGAAAATCTCATCTGCCGTTAAGCGGCCAAAATGAAACATACTGAACTCATTGTGCTGTGGATTTTAGTAAATGAAATTTATCACTACTGTCTTTAACTTTGAAATTAATTAAAGATCAAAATTGAGAAGTCTCTCGCATTTACATTTAACATTACGACTTGAAATTTTAATTAAATAATACAGTCAGCGTAATGGCAGACTACATCTTGCTAGGGGAGATGAGCTCCCTGCACTACGAAGTTCTGTAAAAACTTTGTTAATTATAATTAATGGTTGCGATCATGAGAGGTGACAACTAAGTCAATAATACACACTTTCTAATAACAATTTCTATTATATTTTTCAAAAATACAGATAAAACTTCCGTTAATTATCAGACAGCAATACAATGGCGGCCTACCGCATTGTCTCTGATTTTAATGGCTTATGCAACACAGAGATTAGACCAAAAAATACTGTGTCTTGTTAATTACATCGATATTTGTGTTTTGATAAAAATAACTTACGTTCTTTACTATTTGCTATACATCGCGCACACGTACACAGTCTTGAAATAATTTATAATTCACATGTCTCATAACAAAAACTTCCATAACAAAAACTTCACCAAATGTCCATTTACGTGACGTACCGTCACAGCAGCTAGAAGATAGCCATAACTTACTAAGATTGAATATATTTTCTCTTGGTCGCACTTTGTACGACATACTTGTATCTACGGTTGTTGGTAACGAGAGTATATGCCAACTTGTAGCGTATCAGAGGGGGCTTAGGAAAACTATTTCAAATGTATACATACTCATGTTTAATTCAACAGCTTTTGTGGAAACAAGAAAGCGATGGGAAGTCTTAACGCAACGGCGATGCCTGGCATGAGTGCTTGCTGATTTGTACAATACAATAGCCCGGCCTGGTCAGACAGCGTTTCGGTTTCATTATGTTGTTCAGCTATGTTTGAGAAAAGTTTTTGATATAACATTAACGAGAGCTACAGCACTCTACGCCCGTTTTCGAGAGTTTTAGAATACTATTAAAAGCAAGAACATCGTCCTATTAAGAACATTATACCTGCTTCAGTATCCTCCTACCTAATATCATTTGCCGTAAACCTCATTTAGATATCTTAAACTCTTCATCGAATAAAAGGTGTGCGAGTTTTAGGTAATCCACTACACACATATGTACAGACTGTTCAGTTCATCTGAAGACATTGATATATCTCGAAAGCAAGACATCGGATCGAAATAATTTATAATTAATATTTGTTTGTCTCGGAGGGGGACATTCAATGATGCCAAACTCGACCCTTGGCCACCACGTGTGTTGCGGGGCAACTTTTAAACCTTAAATGCGAACCCCCGTTTCTTATTGGAGATTCGTATTCTACGGAAAAAATATATAAAATTTGTCTGAAACTTTTGTATGACGCTTAATCGAAACAATGAAAACGGGTAGAAAATCGTATGTTTCAAAACGCTTGCTATCCAGTTACACTTGAATTAGCCCTCACTCCCACCCTTCCATGTCGCGAGGGTAGGACAGGCAATTATTTCGTAGCTTTTAATGGGAAAACTCATTCTCAACGCTCTTTTCCTCCAACATAACGAAAAGGGGACTACACGATGCGCCATTGTGGCCATATAGCGAACTGCGACTTGTGAGAAAAGGCAGTACAGTATGATCGAAAAAAGATTCAGGGATTCGATTAACACTAAGTCAAAAACTGTATTTAGGGTTTCCCAATAACATCGTGTGGTAGTTTGTTGGCTTTGGGGTGCTTCATGTAGGTTGATTCTTACAGAGAAGAAGACAGCAACCAGCCACTATTAATACTGCTATTTATTTAAGTAAATAGCGTCGTAACCGGTTTCGAGCTGACGAGTTCATCATCAGACGCCTGTTCACGAGATTTGCAAGATACACTTTACATAATCGTCAGTTTTCAATTTTTATAAAGTGTGTCTTGCAAATCTCGTGAACAGCCGTATGATGATGTACTTGTCAGTTCTAAACCGGTAACGGCTCTATTTACATAAATAAATAGCAGTATTAATAGTGCCTGGTTGCTGTCTTCGTCTTTGTAAGAATCAACCTACATTAATTGTACACAGCCACGGTCTCACCATGTCAGTTTTACACAAAAAAGCAGTTGGGGTGCTTTATTAACGTAAGTTCCCTTGCCTCTCACATATCAGAGTGGTTTTTTTTTCAATTAGAGTAAATGTTCGAACTTTTGGCTTCAACTTGAATACACTTATTGATCCTTTCTTCAAATGACTGTGCGCAGGACAGAAGCGTATCTTGGGAATTTCAGCAAAATCAATACTTATACTATCTACCGTGTCTGTTGGCACTTGTTGGTAAACATTATCTTTTAGGTAACCAGACAGAAAGAAATCAGGCGACTAGGCAGACAATTCCCATCCACCGAACATTATAAACATGGACTACTACATACCATGCTTTAACTGAGTAATGCGCTGGCAGCCGTCGTGTTGAAACCACATACAAGACATGGTACGTAGAAAATCAAAACTGAGAGGCATGATAATTAATTTAGAGAGATTAGCTTCAGTTTTACTAATATTTATTTAAACCACGATCAGTTCGGAGATTTTAAAATTCCATCTTCAGGGCAGGGGCACAGTAGCGGTTGGCTTCCCACCTTCCAGCTGCGCAGTGGCAGGGGTTACCATATACCTGAAGATGAGATTTTAAAATCTAGAAACCGTTCATGGATTTCAATAAATATTAATACAACTGAAGCGGATCTCTCTACATTAATTATAATGAAAACACATAATTTGCCGAGTGTTCAAAGCAACACCCTCAAGTACTATTGGTAGTTCCTAGTCTAAAAAATTTCGATATCTGATTTTGTTTAAAGCGCCTTCAAAACAGTAACGATCAATGAATTTGTTCCCTATGATTCCACACCAAACGTTAACTGACCAAGGACGTTGATGTTCAATTTGATGTAACCAGTAGGCATTTCCTACAAGCCAGTAACGCATATTATGCGGATTAATGCTACCATGGTTTGTGAATGTAGACTCATCTGATAACAGTACATTAGCAAACAACTTGGGTTTAGTTTGAATTTGTTGTACTACCCATTCACAAAATACTACTCGATTATGAAAACCATCACCATGTAGTTCTTGATACAATGAAATGCGCTATGGGTTACACTTATAACATTGAAATATGTTGACAATACACGTTGCAAATGCCGAGTGCTCGTCTGTGGGCCTTGGTGAACAGCTGCTAGTACAAATATTTCATTACCTTCTCCTGTAACGGACTATCTTCGCTTCTTTTTATTGGTGTCTACGCTGCCATCAGACAAAAAAAAAGTAAGGAGAGAAAGAACTTTCTCTGGAACATTATCCAGATAATGCCCAGCATACACGGCAACATCATCGTCAACATTTCTCCTACATTCGCCATCATTTCAAGTTTTTCTTCTGTGGTTGCAAGTCATTGTCCATTATTGGATTCAGGTCCGGTGAACTGGCAGGAGATCTCCTAGACATCATTCGCCAATATATCGCCCATGAAACGGTGTGGTGAAGGAAACTGTCACACAATCATACGCCGGCCGGGGTGGCCGAGCGGTTCTAGGTGCTAAGTCTGGAACCGCGCGACCGCTACGGTCGCAGGCTCCAATCCTGCCTCGGGCATGGGTGTGTGTGAAGTCCTTAGGTTAGTTAGGTTTAAGTAGCTCTAAGTTGTAGGTGACTGATGACCTCAGAAGTTAAGTCCCATAGTGTTCAGAGCCATCTGAACACAATCTATACAAAATGGAGTTATACTCCAACCTGCACAAATCATAGTCGTTGTCTCTAATCAAGGGCAACGTTCTCCAATAGCGCTGCTAATTCATCCCGCAGAAAGCGGTGGTATACAGCAACAGTTAATGTTTCGCAATGTGTACGACCCTATGTATTCCCGCCCATACGATCATCTGTAGGTCATTCTGCAAATCGATACTGTCTTCTGGTGTTACTATTTTGTTGAGGACAACCACATCATCTGCGAACAGTCTTGAAGAGTATCCGACGCTTTCTACTAGATTATGTGTATACATTGTAAACTTTAACGGCCGTATCACACTTTTTGAGGTACTCTGTAAATTACCTTTACAGTTGTCGATTTTGTTCCGTTATACGCTCCTAATTTTTTAACTAACTGGCAGCATAGTACGGTGTTAAATGCCTTCGTGAAGTCAAGAAACAGCGCTATAGATCTCATGGAAGGACAGAGTAAGCTGAGTTTCGCAACATGTCTGTTTGCGGAATCCAAGTTGATTTTTATAGATTTTCGTTCTCCAGAATCCTCATAGTTCTTGAGCATGAAATATGTTCAGTAATTCCACAATAGATTAACGCCTGGAGCATAGGTCTGTAATTGTGTACCATTCTTGAAAACATAATATATATTGTAGTGAGCATTTGGTGAAGTTCCGTAGCTCCTGCACATTCACTCAGAATTTTTTCTTGTCTGCTAACACTGTTCTATTTCTTAGACTCTTCTCTATTACAAAGTGCCTGATATGAATTGGAGACCATTACGCGTGTATAAACTGGCGTACCTTTTCTAATGACATCTTTCGATCTTTTAATAATCAACAAGAGCATCTGCGAAGCTCTTGATGTTGTCGCCCATGTGCTGTTAGACGCTATAGCCGCCCCTTCAGCAGCGTTTTTACGTTACCTACTGAAAGTCATCGCTTTCCCACGAGCAACTGAGAAGTTAAAAGTGAACTCCAGCAGGGCCGCACATATCTGAGCAAGCTTCATTCAACTCTGTCACTGCAGGTACCCCAGAAATTTCCCACTAACGACTATTTTTCTCCAGCGTTCAAAACATCTCTACCAAGCTCATTTTGTGGTTGTGGATTGCTTATAGATCTTTGTATCACTTCCGCGATGAGGGCGGTTATGTTCCCTTTCCCTGTGTTTCAATGTGGGGCTAAACTGTGGTTGCTGGACCACGTCTACGTTTGGGAACGCCAGTTTCGCTAAAGCTGTACTAAGTGCTTATTGTTCGGATTCTGCTAAGCGCACTGTATTTAAAACATAGCAGGAGGCTCATAGAATGATATGGACAAATGAGATCCATTCTCTTACAGTGATCTCGATGCCCTTCCAGATAATTACTGCACATCCATACAGTTATAATGTACCATATGTCTTACCGTGAAGCTGTGTTTCTTACTCTCTCCACAATTGTTAGTTTCTAATACTGCTAGAATGCTGTCTGATTCAGTTCGTCGAAATCAAATATTTCTCGAGGGAACAGGTCATGCAGGAGGAACACATTTTAATCTTTCTCGTTTCTGTGCTGTGCTGCTATTTTGCTATTTTCTATGTCTGCTGAACATCTTTACGGTCTCCGTGATATAATACAAAAAGAGTAGGCCTTCTTCTAATCGGGAGTTAAATAACACTTCTTGCTCATCTCATCGTACTTGCAGTGGTTTCTGTAGCAACTCTCCGATCCTTATATTCATCTTACGCACCATCAGTGCGCTGCAAGAGACTGTCTTCGCTTTCAGCAGTGAAATCGCTTCCGGAAGACTGAATGCAGCGAATATTTCTCTGTAAAGCAGCTGCAAGCCTCTACTATACCCCAGACAGCTAAAGAAGGGCCCAGATAGACTACTCAGAAGTCATCGGCTTGACCTGGAGGGCCACCCTAAATACATCCCCTGACTATCAGCAAGTTATTTTCATCTTTCCTGTTCGATGAAGGAGCGCTCGTGTGAATCCCAGTTTTCATCGAATGACGCGGTCGCGGAGATGGTGCAAGAGGCTGCGCACGGTGCCACAAAATTCCTTCCAGGCTCAGAATTAGGATGTTTGACAAGAAATAGACCAAATGCATATAAAGTCAGACATTATGTTACAATGTAGAGGAATGATGTTATCGGTATTTCCAATGTTGATTTCAGAATGAAATTTTGAAAAGCTTTCTTTACTTTTTTTACTTACACCGGCATATTTTTTTTCCTTTCTTTATTTGGCATTTAATGTTTGTAGTAAACCACACATCTACTCTTGCAAAATAACGTACTATTCATCCCTTTAATAAAATCTATTCACAATACAAATATAGTGTACGTGAAATCTATCCGCCGTTGCGAATATGAACAACCATCAGCTGTATAAGGGAATGACGATGATTAAAATTTTATAACGAACTGGGATTCGAACACAGATTTCTCGCTTTACTCGACAGGTCGTCGTAGCAGCTTCAGTGATCAGTGCACGACTCATGGCCATTCCCAAACTTCCCCAGGCCGTCCGTCGCTCCTGCGTCACAGCCTGTTCTCGTACACATTTTATGCGATTCACCCACAGCGGAGGACACTTTATTTTAGTTGAAAGTCACAGCCTGATATCGGCGGATAAATACGACGTTGCAGCGCCTGCGTTGTTAATAATAAGTGTACAGTGTTCCTTTGGACACGAAGGCATGCATGTCCGAAGGAACATTGCATCGTTCTTCTTAGTAACACAAGCACTGCAGTACCATATCAATGTAAGACATTCATAGAAAATGTGACCTACTCTTCGGACGACTCACGATGTTTGTTCTTTAATGTTATAATCCAATTATATTTTCTGAGACTGCCACTCTAGGCAGAAACTTTATAACGTTTCTTACAAAAGTCTATTGATACAGATGTGTTGTTCTGCGACGATATTATTATGCTTCATAAGTCTTGTTTCCACGTTGTACGTAGGGGTTTGTTGCTAATAATGCCTAATCAGACACATTTTGTGTCGTCTAGATTCATCTGAGGATGATCATTCCTATCTGAAACTACACTACTGGCCATTAAATTGCTACACCACGAAGATGACGTGCTACAGACGCGAAATTTAACCGACAGGAAGAAGATGCTGTGATATGCAAATGATTAGCTTTTCAGAGTATTCATACAAGGTTGGCGCCGGTGGCGACACCTACAACGTGCTGACATGAGGAAAGTTTCCAACCGATTTCTCATACACAAACAGCAGTTGACTGACGTTGCCTGGTGAAACGTTGGTGTGATGCCTCGTGTAAGGAGGAGAAATGCGTACCATCACGTTTCCGACTTTGATAAAGGTCGGATTATACCCTATCACGATTGCGGTTTATCGTATCGCGACATTGCTGGTCGCGTTGGTCGAGACCCAATGACTGTTAGCAGAATATGGAATCGGCGGGTTCAGGAGGGTAATACGGAACGCAGTGCTGGATCCCAGCGGCATCGTATCACTAGCAGTCGAGATGACAGGCATCTTATCCGCATGGCTGTAACGGATCGTGCAGCGACGTCTCGATCCCTGAGTCAACAGATGGGGACGTTTGCAAGACAACAACCATCTGAACGAACAGTTCGACGACGTTTGCAGCAGCATGGACTATCAGCTAGCAGACTATGGCTGCGGTTACCCTTGACGCTGCATCACAAGCAGGAGCGCCTGCGATGGTGCACTCAAAGGTGAACCTGGGTGCACGAATGGCAAAACGTCATTTTTTCGGATGAATCCAGGTTGTGTTTACAGCATCATGATTGTCGTACCCGTGTTTGGCGACATCGCGGTGAACGCACATTGGAAGCGCGTATTCGTCATCGCCATACTGGCGTATCACCCGGCATGATGTTACAGGGTGCCAATGGTTTACACGTCTCGGTCACCTCTTGCTCGCATTGACGGCACTTTGAACAGTGGAAGTTACATTTCAGATGTGTTACGACCCGTGGCTTTACCCTTCATTCAATCCCTGCGAAACCCTACATTTCAGCAGGATAATGCACGACCGCATGTTGCAGGTCCTGTACGGGCCTTTCTGGATACAGAAAATGTTCGAATGCTGCCCTGGACAGCACATTCTTCAGATCTCTCTGGTCAGTGGTGGCCGAGCAACTGGCTCGTCACAATACGCCAGTCACTACTGTTGATGAACTGTGGTGTCGTGTTGATGCTGCATGGGCAGCTGTACTTGTGCACGCTATCCAAGCTCTGTTTGACTCAATGCCCAGATGTATCAAGGCCGTTATTACTGCCAGAGATGATTGTTCTGGGTACTGATGTCTCAGGATCTATGCACCCAAACTGCGTGAAAATGTAATCACATGTCAGTTCTAGTGTAATATATTTGTCCAATGAACACCCATTTATCATCTGCATTTCTTCTTGGTGTAGCAATTTTAATGGCCAGTAGTGAACGTATATCAAAGTTGGAATCGGTTGTTCTTAATCTGATAAAGATATTCTAATCCCCACAGCAGAGAAGGGACTTGCTAAAGTGGTAATGAGGAAAGAAGACTACCGCAGCAAGTTCGATACACGTTAGGAAGATAAAAAGCGTAAGGGAGATCTCAAAGCTTCTGTTCTTGGGGCAACGAACACGCTAACAGCACCTGCTTTAGTTTCCCCCATTGACCCGAAGCTTCTCATTCAATCAGTAGCGTTGCCACCAAGATTGTGTGATTTAGAAATATTTACATAACTGTCATTGCAAAATATGATTCAAATGGCTCTGAGCACTATGGGACTTAACTACTGAGGTCATCAGTCCCCTAGAACTTATAACTGCTTAAACCTAACTAACCTGTGGACATCACACACATCCATGCCCGAGGCAGGATTCGAACCTGCTACAGTAGCGGTCGCGCGGTTCCAGACTGTAGCGCCTAGAACCGCTCGGGCACCCGGCCGGCACTTTCATTGCAGTAAACCTATTGTTAGCGCTAGTGACTGCCCAGCCTATGGGACTCCTACACACTGGGCCAATCTTCTACAGCCATTTATAGTAAAAAAAACTGATACTCATTAACTGTCTGGTCGTTTCATAGAAAAATTAAAATCCTTCAGGTTGAGTCTATGAGAAATTATGATTTCTATATTGTATCACTGTTTACTATGGTTTCTCTTAATGACGTGACGTCAAAGTAGGAAAGTATTTTCGCAGAAGATATGGTAGATCACTTTAAACATTGTCTCACATAAACTTACTCCCAATGGGACAACAAATTCTATGAGCAAATTAATGGCAGGGCTTTTTGTGAACACACTCAGTGAAGCTATATCTAATTTTTATTTGGAAGAATTTGGAGAAACTGCCCTTAAGATGGCGAAGAAGAAGCCGTCATGTATATTGCGGTACGTTGGTGATATTTTTTGTGTGTGGCGTCATGGATTTCTAAATTTTCTGAAGTCTATTAATTTTAACATAAAAATCACTATGGGAACAGAGAAAGGAGCTGAATTTTTATTTTTTGCATTTACAAATACTTAGAAAACTCAATGAAAATTTAGGGAACAAAGCCTATAGAAAGCCTCTTAAATGGATACGTATCCTCAAAAAAAATTCAATGATTATTCTAGGCACAAAAGAGGAGCGATCTAAACAAAAGCGATGAAAGAATCTGTGAACCACAATACTTGCAGGACGAGCTCAAGTATTAAAAACTGTTTTCAAATGAAACTGTTTCATTGACAAAGAGATAAATAGGGTACTACACCCTAAAACGTCTGCAGCTCCTAGTGAAAAAGAGTCAACTGATGGGAGAGTTTTCCTCCCATTCGTAAAAAACGGTCACAGATCGCATCAGCAGAGTGCTAAGAAGATTATTTGGACACTGCAAAGTGTTTACACCTGCCGCTTGCCTTGCACACGCGGTCAGGCGCACATATTAACTACAATAAGAAGCATTAACAGCTGACTAAGGAGCTCAAGAGAAATTATCTTCTTGGAAACAGGATTTAGTTAGCAGTAGCAGATGATGTTTCGGTGACAGATAATCACCAAATTCCGATGTATGGTTTTATCACTTTTTGCAAAGTACCCATGTACCAATTGTGCGTCAATGGTGGCGCCGTGTTGCAGAAAGTCAATGAGCAGCGGACCCTTGCAGTCAAAGGAAAAGGTCATCATGACTTTTCCGGACCTGGTGTGCCTCTTCTTTCGACTACGCTGCAGAAGTTTGCCTCGAAAAGGTGCACACCTGGATGGAATTCATGGTTCCGCATGCAACCGCAAACATTTTTCCATGAGGACATTTACTGTCTTGAGGGATAAAAATATTAACAGTTACGGCGATTGCTTTTAATAACAAACAGTGTGCTTCTTCCATCTGTCTCGTTTTATTTGACCGCCTCTTATACAAGGCACATAGAAACTCATAAGCATGAAAACAGATTTAATAGCAAAGAAGAAGGATTGTAATTAGGTAAGTTGTGGGACTTAGTACTGAATAAAGGAAACTGTGCCGACTCTTCCCCAATACAAGCTCCGTTACACACGTCGGTGCTATTCCGTGGTCTCAACCAGCGGTCTGATGATGTCATTAAGCGACCACTGCGTGAATACATATAAACTATTTGTCCTGTTGAGCTTGTTTAGGTTTGATACTGTTATGTAAGTCTTTATAGCCTCTGAAGATGCCTCTAGCACTGAGAAACGAAACTTTAAGCAAAGAAATATGCCTTGGACAACGACCTGAAACTAAATCACCTAGTTTCTTAAACCTATCGCTTTATGTAGGCGGCATGGAGTCATTAAAAATTCTTAGTAACTGTGGCCGTATATTCAAGGAAAATCAGCTATAGGCTAAGTTCCTACGCTCTGATTAATTTGAAAATGTCTTGTATACATCTTCATAGAGTCTAAGTAATAAACACAGGCTACTACGAGGGAAATTCAAACAGTAAATTAAACATTAGTATGGCAGGGTAAGTACTTTTATTTAATGCTGCAGTGCTCTCCGTAATGACACAAGTAGGTGACACTACTTTCCTACATGGTCACCAGTTCTCTATGAATAACAGTCGGAACGTTCTACCAATGCTTGAATTCCTCGACGATGGAAAGCGGCCTATTGATCACAGTGTACGGTACCATTCGAGAACCGCTGTGTGAATGTCCTCATAGCTGCAAAATCTCTACCCCCCCCCCCCCAAATATGTTCTTCCAGCTCGCCGAAAAGATTGCATGTGCAAGATCTGAATTTCTCGATCGGCATCACCCACGTCTGTGGGCCCTTGTTCAAATTTTTGACTCAATTACAGTACAGCTGAAAGCGGCATTGCTTTTGGTCCATACATATCGCCAGAATTTCACGTGGATCTGTTTGCTATTCAGACGATTGGCCCACAAGATTCGTATTGTACTTCATCTTTGGAGTACTTTTCCCGTTGTCGAACCATTTAAGTCGCTGATTGTAATGCACCTGTTCTCTGCACCGCAGCAGAACTGTATCTAAAGCGATTGCGAAACGTGTGTGGTGCGTCGTTTCAATTCATACTAAGTGTACAGATTACAAATTTACAGGGAGCTCAAATAACTTTTCTCTTCCTAACCAAATGAAACACGTCAAAATTCGCGAACGCAGGACCTAGGATCTTACGTTCCAGAATGGGTCCTGACTGATATCGTTTCCCATTGCATGAAGGCGTCTTTTTCATACACTACTGGCCATTAAAATTCATACAAGACGATGATGAGGTGCTACACGCGCGAAACTTAACCGACAGGAAGAAGATGCTGTGATATACAAATGATTGGCTTTTCAGAGCATTCACACAAGGTTGGCGCCGGTGACGACACCTACAACATGCTGACATGAGGAAAGTTTCCAACCGGTTTCTCATACACAAACACCAGTTCACCGGCGTTGCCTGGTGAAACGTCGTTGTGATGCCTCGTGTAAGGAGGAGAAATGCTTACCATCACGTTTCCAACTTTGATAGAGGTCGGATTGTAGCCTATCGCAATTGCGGTTTATCGTATCGCGACATTGCTGCTCGTGTTGGTCGAGACCCAATGACTGTTAGCAGAATATGGAATCAGTGGGTTGAGGAGGATAATACGGAACGCCGTGCTGGATCCCAACGGCCTCGTATCACTATCAGTCGAGATGACAGGCATCTTATCCGCATGGCTGTAACGGATCGTGCAGCCACGTCTCGATCCCTGAGTCAAATGGGGACGGTTGCAAGACAACAACAGTCTGTACGAACAGTTCAAAGACCGTGGCTGCGGTTAACCTCGACGCTGCATCACAGACAGGAGTGCCTGTTATGGTGTTCTCAACGACGAGCCTGGATGCACGAATGGTAAAACGTCATTTTTTCGGATAAATCCAGGTTCTGTTTACAGCATCATGATGGTCGCATCCGTGTTTGGCGGCATCGCGGTGTACGCACATTGGAAGCGTGTATTCGTCATCGCCATACTGGCGTATCACTCGGCGTGATGGTATGAAGTGCCACTGGTTACACGTCTCGGTCACCTCTTGTTCGCATTGACGGCACTTTGAACAGTGGACGTTACATTTCAGATGTGTTACGACCCGTGGATCTACCCTTCTTTCGATCCCTGCGAAACCCTACATTTCAGCAGGATAACGCACGACCACATGTTGCAGGTCCTGTATGGGCCTTTCTGGATACAGAAAATGTTCGACTGCTGCCCTGGCCAGTACATTCTCCAGATCTCTCACCAATTGAAAACGTCTGGTCAATGGTGACCGAGCAACTGGCTCGTCGCAATACGCCAGGCACTACTCTTGATGAACTGTGATATCGTGTGGAGGCTGCATGCGCAGCTGTACCTGTACACACCATCCAAGCACTGTTTGACTCAATGTCCAGGCGTATCAAGGCCGTTAATACGGCCAGAGGTGGTTGTTCAGAGTACTGATTTCTCATGATCTATGCACCCAAATTCCGTGGAAATGTAATCATATGTCAGTTCTAGTATAATATATGTGTCCAATGAATACTCGTTTATCATCTACATTTCTTCTTCTTGTGCAATTATAAGGCCAGTAGTGTATTTAAACTACACTTAGTACGTTTTGAATCAATTCACTTAACAATGTACGTTATGATCCAATCATGTTTTCAAGTATTGCGATTTGAAACATTCAATTAATTTTATTATCCAATTTATTGTTGGACACAGCCCGTCTCGTAAGAAATTAAAGTCATTAACATGTTGACGGTAGATCGATGTGTTACAGTCTTGCACTCAGTCCATCTTCCTCGTGCAAACAGTTTCAGCCATCGTCCCCATGAGTCAGCCTACTAGTTTCAGTTGATGTCACATCTATGTGTAGTGGCGATACAAAAAAAACTGCCAACCTCTTTCCAGTTGTCTCCAAATTTTGTTTTCAACAGTTTACTGGCATGAAATTATCAGTGTAATGTCGACCACGCTTTCCTTCATAACGCTTTCCAGTTCTTTTTGGTTTTGGAAATCTAACTTTCATCAAATAACTAGAGTCTGCGATCTTTTTCCACTCTTTGCGGTACGGCGCAAACTTTATTTTTTGCTGTCACCTGGTAGAATACTGGGATGCTTCCATACCTGATTTTGCCTTCTTTGTAATTACGAGGCGGCTCAAAATTACTTGAATGTGGATCTCGGTTGAATTACATGTGATCAAATGTATCCGGACACCCCTAAAAACATACGTTTTTCATATTAGGTGCATTGTGCTGCCACCTATTGCCAGGTAATCCATATCAGCGACCTCAGTACTCATTAGACATCGTGAGAGACCAGAAGGAGGCGCTCCGCGGAACTCACGAACTTCGAACGTGGTCAGCTGATTTCGTGTCACTTGTGTCATACGGCTGTACGTGAGATTCCCCTATCCTAAACATCCCTTGATCCACTGTTTCCGATGTGATAGTGAAGTGGTAACGTGAAGGGACACATACAGCACAAAAGTGTACAGGCGTACCTCGTCTGCTGACTGACAGATACCACCGACATTTTAAGAGGGGCGTATATTTAATAAGCAGAAATCTATCCAGACCATCACAAAGGAATTCCAAACTGTATCAGGATCCACTGCAAGTACTATAACAGCTAGGCGGGAGGTGAGAAAACTTGGATTTCGTGGTCGAGCGGCTGCTCATAAGCCATACATCACGCCGGTAAATGCCAATCGACGCCTCACCTGGTGTAAGGATCGTAAACATTGGACGACAGTGGAAAAACGTTGTGTAGAGTGACGAATCTCGGTATACAATGTGGCCATCCGATGGCAGGATGTGGGTACACAATTCCCGGCGAACGTCATCTGCCAGCGTGTGTAGTGCCAACAGTAAAATTCGGAGGCGCTGGTGTTATGGTGTGGTCGTGTTTTTCACGCAGGGGGCTTGCACCCCTTGTTTTGCGTGGCACTATCATAGCACAGCCCTCCATTGACGTTTAAAGCAGCCTGTTGCTTCCCATTGCTGAAGAGCAATTCAGGGATGGCGACTGCATCTTTCAACATGATTGAGCACCTGTTCATAATGCACGGCCTGTGGAATAGTGCCTACATGACAATAACGTCCCTGTAGTGGACTGGCCTGCACAGAGACCCGACCTGAACCCTATAGAACACCTTTGGGATGTTTTGGCGCGCCTACTTCGTGCCAGGCCCCACCGACCCACGTCGATACCTCTCCTCAGTGCAGCACTCCGTGAAGAATGGGCTTCCATTCCCTAAGAAACCTCCCACCACCTGATTGAACGTATGCCTGCCAGGGTGGAAGCTGTCATCAGGCCTAAGGGTGGGCCAACACCATACTGTATTCCAGCCTTACTGATGGAGGGTGCCACGAACTTGTAAGCCATTTTCAACCAGGTGTCCGGATACGTTTGATCACATAGTATATGTCTCGTCGCAGCTAAATATAGTAAAGCTGAACCGAAGCATAAAAACATGCTTTTATGGAATCTTTCCCACACGAATAACACGCCAATACACTGACGTTACTACTTTTACTGAAAGTAATCACTCGTGAATTACGTCAGGTGTTAATACTTACTGAGCTTTCTTCTCAAGCTGTCTTTTAGTTTTCACAGCTCTAATTCTCATTGCACTTTCTTTCGATTTCTCTCCCGAGGATAAGTAGCCCACCATGGAGGTCGAAGTTGACAGTCATGTAATCAACACCACACTGCGAGCTCCAAGATGAAAATAGCGGAAACAGCAAGCAAAGAAGCGGGTGAATAACGCAAGCTGCGAAACTTGCCATAAATATAATTCGTTTCGAACCGTGGGCTGCGGTGTACATAATACGATTTGCTCCGATGCATGTTTTCAGACACTAGATCACTTTGGAAAAGTATAGGAAATGACGCGATCCGACTCAAGAGCCTTAAAGAGCAAACCACAATTTGGTTGGAAATGCATCAAAATGTTTCTTTTTAAAATTCAGTCTTGATCAGAAGATAGGTGGAGCACTCTTCTCAGCTGCTGTGATGTCAACTGCTCCACTTACCATCTTCGAAGGATGCCATGGGTCTGATGATGGTCATGTGATATGATCGAAACCGGTCACCTATGTTCTTGTAACATACGTGGTGTGATCAAGACTAAATTTAAAAAAAAAAAATCTTTGATCACTGTTCCAAAAATGGGCATCAAAATGTATTTTAACTTCAGGTGCATTCAATACGTTTGGAAACGACGGTCCTCGTGTACTCTCTCCTAACAGTGCGCCATTCTTGTTGCGCAGTGGCCTTAGCGTGAGACGACATGTTTAGCTTATTCTCTCAAGTCCCTATGCACAACTGGACGCCTGATTTCGCCAGTCTAGTCTTGTCTGTGACAGTAATGTCTAGAACATGCGAAGACTGTGTGATTTTTCAGAAGTGCTGCACACTGAGGGCGAGGATGGCAATAGAACACGTGAGTGGATTGGTCGTACCGCGGATGTATTGCGGGGACTTCCTCCTGCGAGAACGTCCTTGCGACAGGTCGCGCGGCTGCTAATTTCGAGCCCGCTGGCGCTCCTAACCATTGTCATCAGGTGCGGCCCACTGGGCGGGAGGCGCGCCGCTGCGCCCCTGCCTGGGCGGAAGTAAAGCCCTCTTTCGCTGCTCGCTTCGTGGTTGCGAGGTCCGTCTGAAGGTCGGAGCGGCTGCTAGCTGTGCTGGCGATGCACGGGGACGCCGACCAGTCGCTAACAAGCAGTACTGAACATCAGCTGAAACTGCTAAAGCTTGACAATCTCGGGGCCCGGTGGATCAATGCCCGTCACGTACTGTACAGGATTTTCCTGTTAATTAGCTCCACTGTTGACCTAATTAACCAATTTCCCTTCAACAGAGAACTATTTCCTGTGACTGGATTACAGCATAGAGCACACCGATGCTTAAATTTTTTTAAATGGGGCTACTCCACAGCATTACGGACCTACGTCACTCGCCTATCCGTGTAACCGAATTGTAAACGTTAACTTCAAGTAGACCTGCACCATAAGAAATGAAGAATAGAGAAAATTTACAAATAGAAACATATTCAAAATTATAGCCTACTATCTTGGTGCTATTTATTATTGCGAAACTTTGGATATAGACACTGTATAACAAATCACACACCTGAAATAAACTTCTAAATTTCTCCGTAGTACGTAATTTGATTAAAAGTAAGAGGCGAACCGTGCACCGAGTCCATCTGCAAATTTTGAAAGTGGGTTATTTGTGGTAACGTCTTATGGGACCGAACTGCTGAGGTCATCGGTCCCTAAGCTTACATACTACTTAATCTGACTTAACCTAACTTGGAACACGTGAGGCAATACTGACCTTACGACTTATATTAGAAAATAGATTAAGGAAAGGCAAACCTACGTTTCTAGCATTTGTAGATTTAGAGAAAGTTTTGGCAATGTTGACTGGAATACCCTCTTTCAAATTCTAAAGGTGGCAGGGGTAAAATATAGGGAGCTAAAAGCTATTTACAATTTGTACAGAAACCAGATGGCAGTTATAAGAGTCTAGGGGCACGAAAGGGAAGCAGTGGTTGGGAAGGGAATGAGACAGGATTGTAGCCTCCCCCCGATGTTATTCAATCTGTATATTGAGCAAGCAGTAAAGGAAACAAAAGAAAATTAGGAGTCGGTATTAAAATCCATGGAGAATAAATAAAAACTCTGAGGTTCACCGATGACATTGTAATTCTGTCAGAGACAGCAAAGGACAAAATCAAAACGAGGATAATGGTATGTAGTCGAATTAAGTCGGATGATGCTGAGGGAATTAGATTAGGAAATGAGACAAAGTAGTAAAGGAGTTTTGCTATTTGGGGAGCAAAATAACTGATGATGGTCGAAGTAGAGAGGATATAAAATATAGGCTGGCAATGGGAAGGAAAGCGTTTCTGAAGAAGTGAAATTTGTTAATATCGAGTATAGATTTAAGTGTCAGGAAGTCGTTTCTGAAAGCATTTGTATGGAGTGCAGCCATGTATGGAAGTGAAACATGGACGATAAATAATTTGGACAAGAAGGGAATAGAAGCTTTCGAATTGTGGTGGTACTGAGGAATGCTGAAGATTGGATGGGCAGATCACATAACCAATGAGGAGGTATTGAATAGAATTGGGGAGAAGAGGAGTTTGTGGCACAACTTGACAAGAAGAAGGGATCAGTTGGTAGTGCATATTCCGAGACATCAAGGGATCACAAATTTAGTGCTGAAGTGCAGCGTGGAGGGTAAAAATCGTAGAGGAAGACCAAGAGATGAATACACTAAGCAGATTCAGAAAGATGTATGTTGCGGTAAGTACTGGGAGATGAAGAAGCTTGCACAGGGTAGAGTAGCATGGAGAGCTGCATCAAACCAGTCTCAGGACTGAAGACCACAACAACAACAACGCTAAGGACAACACACACACACCCATTCCCGAGGGAGGCTCTGAGCATTATAGGACTGAGGTCATCAGTCCCCTAGAACTTAGCACTACTTAAACCTCACTAACCTAAGGACATCACACACATCCATGCCCGAGGCAGGATTCGAACCTGCGACCGCAGCGGTCGCGTGGTTCCGGAATGAAGCGCCTAGAACCGCTCGACCACAGCGGCCGATCAGAGGGAGTACTCGGACATCCGACGGGGGTAGCCGTGCGGGTCGTGACAAGGCGCCCTACACCTCGCGGCTACCCCACGCAGCAGAGCCCATCTTTATCTTTCAGTACCTACAAATGCCTCTCACATTCCGTGTCTCTGTCATACACACTCGAGTACACAACTTCCAGAATACACACCTTCGTTTACACACAGGTTGACATGAGGGAATGGCAATGTGCACTCTTGTCACCCATGTGACTTTCCTGTAATATCTCCGAATAGCGTAGCCTCCCCACCGATGTAAGTGAGACGGCATGCATCTAATGCAATAGTAGAGTGTAGAAATATTAGGATCATAGTCTGAAAGACGGTTTACAGTCACCCGAAGTTCCATGCATTCCAGCAAAGTCGAAACAGTCGTTCCATATTGACAGACATCTATGAACAAAGTACTCTTTCTGAGTTGTGGCTGGAGCTTTAGTTGTTATTGATGTAGTGATCTTCAGAAAGAAGACTGGCTTCATGCAGCTTTCCATGATACTCTGTCCTCTGGTAGCCTCTTCACCTCTCTGTAACTGCTAATGTCCACACTGGCTTGAATCTGCTTGGTCAAGCCTTGGTCCCCCATTTAAACACTTCCCCGTTCACAACGAACACACTTTTTTTCTCAGTTCATTTCAGTTGCAAGACTGTAGAATTTGCTGTGGGACATCGTGGAATATTCCCTCGATAGGTGGCGGCACTACACGTATCCTTCGACATGGCGTCTCAAACGGAGGCGCGTTTCAAGCAGAGACCTGTCGTTGAGTTTCTTTTGGAGGAAAAACAGAGCATCGCAGATATTTATAGGCGTTTGCTGAATGTCTACGGAAAACCTGGCAGTGAACAAAAGCACGATGAACTGCTGGGGGAGGCGTCTGCCATCACCGCAATAAGGTCGCTCAAACCTGTCTGATCTCTTGCTGACCGACCGTCCATATACAGCTGTGACTCCTGCAGTGTTGGAACATGCGGACACTTTCATTCGAGTTGATCGACGGATCACAGTCAAACACCTCGCTGCTCAACTCGGCTTCTTCGTTGGTAGTGCAGACACACTCGTTCACCACTGAACCATTCAACCCGCTGGGTTCCTCGCTGCCTAACAGAAGACTATAAAGAGCAAAGAAGGACCGTCTGTGCCGAATTGCTTGATCGTTGCGAGACTGATCGTGATAATTTTTTGCCAAACATCGTCGCAGGCGATGGAGCATGGGTTCATCACTTACAACCGGAAACAAAACGCAGTCCATGGAGCGACTTCACAACACCTCTCCTCCGAAGAAAGCCACAGCCTCAACCAGTAAAGTCATTATGACTGTCTGTCGGAACTTTGAAGATGTAATTCTGATATGATAACGCAAAGCCTCACAAAACTCTGCTCACCCGAGAGGAGCTCGCAGAGAAGTCCAATGGACTGTTCTTGCTCATCTACCCTGCAGCCCAGATCTCGCACCTTCTGACTTCCATCTGTGTGGTCCAATGAAGGATGCACTCTGCGAGAAGCAGTACGTGGATGAAAATGGAAATGAGTGTTTGGCGTCATTGGCCGGGAGACCCCTTGCGGGACAGGTCCGGCCGCCTTGGTGCAGGTCTTATTACATTCGACACCACATTGGGCGACCTGCAGGCCGGATAGGGATGAAATGATGATGAAGACAACACAACACCCTGTCCCTGAGCGAAGAAAATCCCCGACCCAGCGGCGAATCGAACCGAGACCCGTAGGACGGCAATCCGTCACGCTGACCACTCAGCTATCGGGGCGGTCAGTACGTGGGTGATGGGGAGGCTCTTGATGCAGCAAGACGTTGGATCCAAAGTCGAGATTTTGTTGAAAAATGTGGCTGTAGCTAAACGAGTGAGGAATAATATGGTGTATTGGAATCCTGGATAAAAACAAAAGCTTGTTTCAGAAAAAAAAGTGTTACATTACTTATTGAACGCCCCTCGTACATTTTTATTCGATGTTAGTTATTTTCTTTTTTCCAGAATCGCTTGTACTATTATTGAGAATGTCCTTCTTATCTCACGCTGATTTCCCTGCGCAAATAACAAAACATATGTTGATTTTACTGTCGCAGTTACTTTTGTAATTCCCTCGTTATTGCCTGATTGTATTCGACTACCTTATATTATCCTTGTTTTTCTTTTATTCATTAGACCACTATTCAAGATACTATGCATTCCGTTCAAATGATCTTCCAAGCCGTCTGCTGTCTGTGATAGAAATGCAGTGTCACTACCAATCCACAAAATCTTTACTTCTTCTATATGAAATTTTATTTTCTTTCCAAACTTCTCCTTAGTTTCTTTTATTTTAGTGCTTGCTCAATGAACAAATTGAATAACATCGAGTGTATGTTACGGAGCAGTCTCATTTCCTTTTCGACCAAGAGTTCAATTTCATATCCTTAGACTCATAATTACAGACTTATTTCTGTGTATATTGTAGTTAGTATCTCGCTTTCTGTATTTTATCCCTGCTGCCCTCACAGCTTCATAGTGTATTCCAGTCAATATTGTCAAAATCTTTCTAAAAATATACAAATGCAATGAATGTAGATTTGCATTCCTTCTTGGTCTTCTAAGATACCTCATAGGATCCTTATTACACCACGTGTTCCTACGTTTGTCCGGGGCCCAAAGTGATCTACCACCAGATTAAGTTCTATGAGTTTTTCCATTATTCTATAAATAATTCGTGTCAGTACTTTGCAGTCATTACTTATCTAATTGATGGTTCTGTAATATTTTCATTTTTCAGATTCTGCATTGTCTGGAAATGGAGTTATTCTTTTCTTCTTGAATTTAAGGGTATTTCGCATGTCTCATATATTTTGCATATTAGATGCAATAATTTTGTCATTGTAGATTGTCAATAATTTTGTGGGAATGTCGTCGTCTTGTTATTTCTACAATAAAACAGTCGTCTACTGCTTGTCCTCTAATGAACGTTCTAACGTATACATGGGAGCAGGTAATCACATATCCTAAATTATACCACTCATGCAAGCAACAATTATGAGTATAAAGACGATTGTATTTGTGTCACAGTGCTGCAGTTTATATCTAATGATACTGATCAAAGCTATTTCTTTGAAAAAGCACTCCGTCTTCAGGCCACAAGTGGCTCATCGGGACCATCCGACCGCCGTGTCATCCTCAGTTGAAGATGTGGATAGGAGGGGCGTGTGGTCAGCACACCGTCCTCCCGGTCGTTATGATGGTTTTCTTTGACCGGAGCCGCTACTATTCGGTCGAGTAGCTCCTCAATTGGCATCACGAGGCTGAGTGCACCCCGAAAAATGGTAACAGCGCATGGCAGCTGTATAGTCACCCATCCAAGTGCCGGCCACGCGCGACAACGCTTAACTTCGGTGATCTCACGGGAACCGGTGTATCCACTGCGGCAAGGCCGGTGCCATTTCTTTGAAGCAACTGACTAAACTTTTGACTATCGCTATCAAAACAGACCGCACAACAATGAGCCATGTACTGTCGCAAAAACTGCAATATAAGACTGACTGGAAAAATGGGAGGCTACGGTAATTCCTTCCCGCCAGAGACGTTATAGTGTCCACTAGAACATCATAAACTGAGCTAGTCATAAAACATCATAACCACAACCAAAGCCGTCGTTACCCGAAACTGTACTCCAACGTGACTTCTTCAATCACAAACAAAGTGTATCACTAAGTTAAAAACGTACAATCACATGAATTGTTAGCAGAAGATCTTCTATGGAGTTTTGAGCGCATCTTCGAGTGTTGCTTTGCAGATGAACTAGTACACGGTCCTGAGAAATGTAATTATCTTGCAATGATTCACTGAAGGCCATGGGTTGTACCAAATTATTTGTGAAAATCTTTTAAAAAAACTGTACATTAATGCAATAAGTTCACAACCACGAACTAAAACTGTAATATGCTGCTGGTATCAAAGTCAATGGCAATTTATTCCTATCTCATTGATTAGCAAACAGTTAACAGATAATTCACGAAAAGCTGGAGGTACAGAACGATCTTCTGTTGGTGAGTGGGGAAATCATTAGTCGGAACATCACAGCATGCCTGCTCTCAAATTTCATGTAGCGTAGGCCATGTTTGATTTGCTAATGGCATTTAACAGAATGTGTGAGGAGAGGTTATTTTCTACGTCGGAGGGTTGCTCTCTCGGTTATAAATTGTTGAGCGCTGTTCAGAAAGCTAGCAGGTTCGTCACAAACTCATTATAACGCATTGATGACAAAAGCGTGTATCTAATACGGTTGTGTTGAAATAGTTTTGTTTAAGAGGGCTACACTGGAAGTTTTCAGTAGTTTAGTAGTTTCATTGATCCGCCCCGACAGCACAGTGGTCAGCGCGGCGATCTGTCACGTCAAGCCGCCAGGGTTCGATTCACGGCTGGGTCGAAGATTTTCTCCGCTCTGTGTTGTCCTCATTATCATTTCATCATTATCAGAGGAAGACAACGGGAAACCATCACTGGAATCACTTACCTAGACGCTCATTCGGTGGACTTGTCTGACGGGGCTTCCCCCGTGACCAGACCTGCCGTAAGGCAAAACACAAAGTTTTAAGCTTCATTGACGTGTTGTCTTGCTTCAAGGTTATTCCACTTTGTTTTGCGCAAACAAGGGTAGAACACCACCCGCACTGGACTCGCATTCGGGAGGACGACGGTTCAATCGCGCGTCCGCCTGTGGAATCTCTCTGGGCCTTGTCGTGGCGCCAGCTCTTCTGTGGGTCGTTCGAAGGCGTGTCGCGATGTCAGGGATGAGCCTGCAGACTGGCGGTGCCATTCGCAACCGTTCAGTGAGAGGTTGCTGTCGGCTGTCATTTAGTCGGGGCCTGGCTCTCTCGATAGGCTGTCGAAGGAGTAACATGGTATTAGTGACGGGTAAGCCATGTTTCGAGGGTCGCCTCCATTCACAGCCACCTGGTGAAGGCTGGTTTACAGCAGCCGCTGCACGTGGCCTAGCTCCCCCTCCACTTTCGCTGGGCAGTGGAGGCGACAGGTAGACCCCCAGCTATCCCGGCATTCATTCAGCGCTGACGGCACCCCTCCACTCAGCAGGCAGATCTCCAGGCTGTGCCACCGCAGGCATTCTCCTTCAGACTACCACGTGAGCGTTGTTGCCGGCCACAAATTTTTGCCTTGCAGCGTCCCACCGGATGCATCGATTGAGAGTCTAACAGCTCCCAAAATCTGCACAATCCTTGTAGTACTTTTCAGTGCCAATGTTTTACAAAGTTCTATGTGCATAGTTTCTTACGAACAAAATTAACAACACAAAAATACGTAGTTTGAATAAATGCATTGAAATAGTATATATAATTCCTTGTGTGATTGTAATAACAAAGAAATGAAAAGAGGAAGTATGTGTTATCATACAGACTAAACATGACATCCTTAATATTAATACATGTCTTAAATATATGGTGTGAAGTGTCTCTGATCTGTGTGTGAGAGTTGTGTTAGTACCATTTCCCGACATGCATTACCCCTATGACAGGCCAGCGTTGCATCCACTCTTCACCCAACATGCTCTTTCCACTCAGCACTCAGTATTACCTTATTCGCTTTACCCAGCACCTGTCAACTTTACCTCCAAGTCCTTTCTACTCTTAGATTGTGACTACGCTACGTACACTCCTCCTGTTCTTGATACTTCTCTCAGCATTGTCACCCAGTGCCAACGTGGTCAGAAACCATGCTCCCATCTGTCTGCATAGATGTTCTCTCTCATGACACCTGCTCCTGCATTCGCATATCTGAAACTTACAAACGTCATTAGTTTCCGCTTACTTGTTACTCTACACGTTACAAAAACGCCTCCAATTTCCCCTTGTTGAATCTCTACTGTAATAAAATACTTAAAGCTAAGTTAGTTTTCCGATGTAGGCCGGTCCTCATCCTCACCAACGATCCCCTTCTTACTGCTGCCCTCCTTTTCCTGAAACTGAGCTACGCCACACCACCATGACTCGCACTGCATGTGCTCATTCCTCATAGTGTGCTTTGCCTATGGCGCTCTCTCTAGGCGCCAGCAAAACACAAAGATCTCGAGAAACACTTCATTACATGACTGGTGATGGCCCTGAATCCCCGTAAACTTTGCGTCTCCATGCGTAGGCAGCTAATACCACCCATAACACACCTGAATACCGAGACAAATATACGCAGTGGCATGGTCACAATCTCGTCATCGCCAACAGCGGAAAGCAACGTACACTCGCGTCTTAGGCAGTGCATAAGATACCGCGGGAAAGGGACAGAAGTACTTTCACAGACTATAGTGATATGATTGAAGACACTACTACGAGAACTATAAATCTGAATTTGTTATTCATAATGCAGTCGTTTCTTGACTAGAAGAAATAATGACCATTTGTCACAAAGGTAAATGCAGGTTGGACCCTGAGCTTTGTTCAGTCAATATGCGGAAGTTATCATGTCAGAGAGAGGTGTCAGTTAATACGAAGAGTAGTCACTGACGACGAATTTCTTCTCATCCCTGACTTTGATTTTCAAGCAGGCAGTGAACATATTGATATGGTGTTGTAACAACCGCACTACCCGTTTTACCATGTTCCTCAAGCAGTCGTACGACAAGCTAATAAATGACATTGATGAATATTTCAGTTTCAGAAAGTCAGTAAAGGAATAATGTGGTCTGTGCTACACAAAATGACGTAGAATTTGTTGATCCATTGAAGATCTATGTACAAATTGACTCTGACTCTACTGATATACCATAAAAACCTATTCTATAAATGGTTTCACATGACATATATAGTGAAGAGATTCCCTCAGTTTCTACTTAGACTTCTGCTACGTTTCCCCAGACACAGATTGGATGGCCTAATGAGGATATAATGATCTTGTTGGATTTCTAGCTGCCATCGACTATTGTTCCCCTAGTTGCTTCTTTGCTGCTGTTGTTTTCCAGTATCCCGCTGGTACTGGTTGGGATTTCCTTGTTCTCTCCAATTTCCTTTTCGCCTTTCGTTGTAATTATCATTGTAATTATCTGGTATACCTTTGTTCTCCCACGGTGGCTGGTTACTTACTCTTGTAATATTGCTACATGAATTTGCTATGCTGAAATCAGGTGCTAATAGTAGAATAAAAGTGGGTTAAAAGCTGTGAGCTGTCTGGGGAGAAGTTAACCGTGCATTACTGCGCAACTGTTTCACCAGGTAACTAGTCTAGGTTTACCACATTACCAATCAGACTAACATTGATTATAATCTTTTACAGTCATACAACAACCGGTACTATATATATAAAAAGGAGAATTTAAATAACAAGAAAGAAATCAGTTTATATTTGGAAATTTATTTTAACATTGTTCACTGAAATTTCAGCATATTAAATTCTACTCGTAACAAGCTGGTGCCTTATTTAGGATTGTGAAAATCTTACGGAACACATCAAATATGGAGCCAAGATTCGGAGTCTGCATACAACACTGCATTCATAAAACAACACACAAAGAACATTGAAACATATCCAAGAGAAAATTAACCACTACCAACAGATTCAAATTTTCACCCAAAGAAATTACGTTCGTAGCACAATCCTGTCCGTCATCTAATTACCACACACTGGTATACTAAATTCATATTAACTCTTTGTGAAATCTTCCTGAAAAGAATAGCTGAGGGCTACTTTGATGATTACACCACATGCTTCACGTGGTCAACTTGGTTTACACAAAGCGTATAACTCCACAATAATTTTGATAATTAAAATAAATTAGATCGAAAAGCAAATTACAAAAGAAAAACCTCGAACTGGTTATTAACGTCTTACTGTTAACCTGACGGGTCAAACAGTTATATAAGCACGTGGTACTGGTCTCGCAAAGTACACCCCACGTGGGTTGAACATAAAGAAAAGTTGCTATATTGAAAATATTGTCAAGACGAGACGTTATAATCACACAAGCATTCGCATTTAAGATTGATCTTAGTTAGAGTTACTGATCAACACGTGGTTCCACTTTACTCACAAAGTAGTAACAAAGCAACAACCGGAAAATACTATGAACTTCACACGAGAATTACACTACGCTGCAATTTAAGATAACCTTAGATATTTTAGAGTTAAACCCGAAATAAAGATAATTAAATTTTCAGTTAGGCTGAACTTAACAAATCCATTGTCCTATGGACTTAGCAGACACGCGCTTAGCCGGAGATCTTACCACTTCAGATGCTCGCCACCGCCAGACTGCAACTGCCTACTGCCGAGCGTGCTTCCTGAGGGTGGCTCACAAAGACAAACGGAAGTGGCCAGAGGGGCAGCTTCCTATACCAACATGACAACGGACGGACAGAACCATACTAAGGATAGAAACCTCTTTGCTTTTAGGAAGCGTAGCTACCTGTTCCGACGTTGGTCCTACTGTTCTCTAGCAGACAGGCTTGTCTGCTACCCTCAAGCATGCAACTACAAACACATTTGATCATTGATCCTCTCACACAGAAGGGAAGGGGAATGACAGTATCTTATCATATACAGTATATAACAGAAAGCGGATGTAGGTTCCGTATGAGACTGTGTGACATGAATTACATATAAACTGTGTTTTAAAGTGTAGTAGTGTGACAGATCGTTCTTGTTTACGTGTAAAACGTAACACGTTCCACTACTCAGTCTCCTCCCAGATAGTCAGAAACGCCACAGTAAATTTAGAAGAGGAATTTATTCCATAAATGACAACAGATTTAAGAAATCAAACATGAAAGGAATCCAACAGAGACCTTTCATAACCCCAACGCTCCGGGAAAAGACTGTGCAGGGAATTTTCTGGCCATGCTAGGACATTCCCAAGCAGGCTTCTCACACCCTACTTAAACCAAAAGTGTAAAGAAAAGGCAAAAGGTCACCAGCTACTTGCTAAAACACAATAATTTCACAAATCTTTAAAATCTACTAATTTCAAACAGAAAAAAAAGAACACAATCTGTGACACCTATTTAAAAGATAGTGTAGACCTAATTCGGTCAGCAAGTAAAAACAATGGTTCCTGTGTCATTAATATGAAAACAATTTCTGGTTGTTACCCTTATGGAGTTCACCAGTATTTGCTCATTGCAAGAGCCAACTGATCACAGCCAAATTTATGACTGTTTATTAACAAGCAAAATTTATGAAAATAGCAAAGGTGCCACAGCAATTAAAAAAGAACATGAAATAACATCAGTATTATAAAGCAGAACATTACAATGCACAATCCGCAAAAGCAAAAAAAATGATAAGAGAAAAAAACATTTTTTACAAAGTGGTTATCGCAAAAAAATTCTATATCGTATAAAACTAGTAATTTGTAGAATTAAAATAACTATGTGGCACAATTTAATCACTCTCCTACATTTCAATTAGCTAGCAAACAATGAGCACTGTATCATTATACTGAAACTTCAATAATTATGTGATTGTTACCCTTAAGGGGTTCCTCACAATAAATATGCCCCATGCAAAGGCTAATCGATCACACTCCAATGAGAATGAATAGCAATCTGACTGATAAACTATGCAATGCCACATGCATGAATTTACGAAACAAAATAACACAAATCTAATACATCACACAAGAACAAACATTGATCAATAAAACAGTACACTAGTCAACATCTAAAAAAACACCAATAAATAAAACACCTTGCCAAATACAAGAGTCAAAGTCTAAAAAGAACAATAAATAGAACACCTGCAAAATACGAGAGTCAAAGTCTAAAAAAAATAATAAATAGAACGCCTGCAAAACACAAGAGTCAAAGTCTAAAAAAAATTAATAAATAGAACACCTGCAAAATACAAGAGTCAGTCTAGTAAACACCAATAAATCGAATCCCTGCAAAACACACGAGTCAAAGTTTCTGTGACAGAAACACACGTATATGCATTGAACTAAGAACCGTATAATCACTGTTCACTGATACACTCACTAGTTCCACTGTTCCGAGGCACAATATGAGGGGAGGGGAAGGGGGTGCGTCGCCGCAGCTGTCAGTAGGGATTTTTGTCCATCTGTTGCGTGCAATCCCGCCGTCTCTGCCCTCTCATGAAGTTTCTCTTGGTGGTCTGTGTCACGTACATCTCGATTTGTTTCCATGTTTGTGTTGTCAAGTTCGTGCGGTATCCTCGATTGACACGCCAGGTTGATATTCCTGAGCAAGGATGGCACTTAGTGGCTCTTCTTTTGTGCCACCCTTAGCGACCAGAGAACATCGAACCATGATTTACTGTCGCTTGACAGTAGGCATCCATCAGGAAATGTTGATAGGCGTCGTTGAAGTCTGCCAGTTTCTCTGGACAGTCGTTGAAGTCTGCCAGTTTCTCTGGACAGTATGTGTCAAAAGGCTCCGCGCCCCTTGTGTTGTTTCTCCGCGGCCGTCTCGTCACGGTCGCGTGCGTGTGGTGCGTTGCCAGCAGATGGATTTCCGCGCGGTGGACCGCTCGCCCATCTCAGGTCGTCGCCTTCAGGCAGGGTCGCACGGGGCGGCCGCCCATTAGCTCCAGGTGCAGGGGAAAGTGTTTGCCGCATGCCCTTCTTTTGTGGTCGACCGCGCTCCCGAAGTGGCCCGGTTGACAGCGTCCCCCGCTGGGAAACCCGCCAGTTTACAACTAGTCCGGCTGCTCCCGCTGTCTCGTAAGAGTTTAGCCGGTTCGCTTTCACGTTCTCAACTGCATTCACAGAAAATTTTTTTTATCGTAGTTATGTGATTACACAATGTCATACATAATACCACTTAGTATTTTCTTTCACAATTTTTAAGAACAAACGTGAGACTTAATTTTTTTTTTAATTATATGAATCGACAATATAAAATAAAATTTAAATGACTTGACAATGTAAAAGATTAAAAATGAAATGACTTTACAATGTAAAAAAATAAGAATTAAATGAACTGACAATATACACTCCTGGAAATTGAAATAAGAACACCGTGAATTCATTGTCCCAGGAAGGGGAAACTTTATTGACACATTCCTGGGGTCAGATACATCACATGATCACACTGACAGAACCACAGGCACATAGATACAGGCAACAGAGCATGCACAATGTCGGCACTAGTACAGTGTATATCCACCTTTCGCAGCAATGCAGGCTGCTATTCTCCCATGGAGACGATCGTAGAGATGCTGGATGTAGTCCTGTGGAACGGCTTGTCATGCCATTTCCACCTGGCGCCTCAGTTGGACCAGCGTTCGTGCTGGACGTGCAGACCGCGTGAGACGACGCTTCATCCAGTCCCAAACATGCTCAATGGGGGACATATCCGGAGATCTTGCTGGCCAGGGTAGTTGACTTACACCTTCTAGAGCACGTTGGGTGGCACGGGATACATGCGGACGTGCATTGTCCTGTTGGAACAGCAAGTTCCCTTGCCGGTCTAGGAATGGTAGAACGATGGGTTCGATGACGGTTTGGATGTACCGTGCACTATTCAGTGTCCCCTCGACGATCACCAGTGGTGTACGGCCAGTATAGGAGATCGCTCCCCACACCATGATGCCGGGTGTTGGCCCTGTGTGCCTCGGTCGTAAGCAGTCCTGATTGTGGCGCTCACCTGCACGGCGCCAAACACGCATACGACCATCATTGGAACCAAGGCAGAAGCGAATCTCATCGCTGAAGACGATACGTCTCCATTCGTCCCTCCATTCACGCCTGTCGCGACACCACTGGAGGCGGGCTGCACGATGTTGGGGCGTGAGCAGAAGACGGCCTAACGGTGTGCGGGACCGTAGCCAAGCTTCATGGAGACGGTTGTGAATGGTCCTCGCCGATACCCCAGGAGCAACAGTGTCCCTAATTTGCTGGGAAGTGGCGGTGCGGTCCCCTACGGCACTGCGTAGGATCCTACGGTCTTGGCGTGCATCCGTGCGTCGCTGCGGTCCGGTCCCAGGTCGACGGGCACGTGCACCTTCCGCCGACCACTGTCGACAACATCGATGTACTGTGGAGACCTCACGCCCCACGTGTTGAGCAATTCGGCGGTACGTCCACCCGGCCTCCCGCATGCTCACTATACGCCCTCGCTCAAAGTCCGTCAACTGCACATACGGTTCACGTCCACACTGTCGCGGCATGCTACCAGTGTTAAAGACTGCGATGGAGCTCCGTATGCCACGGCAAACTGGCTGACACTGACGGCGGCGGTGCACAAATGCTGCGCAGCTAGCGCCATTCGACGGCCAACACCGCGGTTCCTGGTGTGTCCGCTGTGCCGTGCGTGTGATCATTGCTTGTACAGCCCTCTCGCAGTGTCCGGAGCAAGTATGGTGGGTCTGACACACCGGTGTCAATGTGTTCTTTTTTCCATTTCCAGGAGTGTAATATTTAAATCCACATCACTAATGTGGTTCACTTACGTTTTAATAAAGCAAGTGCTACTTATTACTTCACTAAAATGAATAGGATTATGCCTTGTGCAAGTATAGGTCAGGACAGCATAGGGTTCACATGTTATTTACACACACATACATGCACACCTGTTGTCTATTCTACAAACTAACTACCCATAAACATGCATTACTCAATATTCTACTTCTATCCACTACTAGTTAAGCCAATAAGCTACTTCAATGCTATTTCAACACCGTGTATATACCACTACAACATTGTTCTAATTCGTCCTCTTCTTGACGCTCGCGGCATACGTCTTGTCACATGATAAATATGGCGAAACTTTCCTTAAACATACACAGTAAAAAGAACAATGGTTATTTACACACCAAAACATTTATACCAGTTCGCACACCTGAAAAGAGACTCGCAATTATACATCTATCATACTCATATATTCACACATAAAACAGTAAGAAAATTTCATCTAAAATTACGTTATCACAAGAATTAATCACACAGATGGCTCTGAGAACGGTAAAAATGTCTGCACTATACAGGTTATACTACATTTTCTTACCCATTTTGCTTCGATTTCGTTCCTTCTTTAAGTTACCTTTCGCTTCCAAATCAGTTATTTCGCCTGTGGTGGTTATTCTGGATTCATTTCTCATGAATGGCAAAATTGTGGTCTCCTCTATTCTGTAAAACAGTTTCATCTTAACATGTTGAACTCACAACAGACACAAAAGATCCGAATTCTCTTGTAGTTTAAATGACAAATGTTTTGCTTCATCCTTATTACCTTAAACCAAGCTTTCCTTCGGTCCCATAATCAAAATTATTTAATCATCCTCTACCTTCAAGAGGGAAATTTCCTCAGTACACATCATATAGGCTGCAGTGCATCCCGCACCAGCGAAAACAGTAAGCTGTAATGCTCACAGCATCAGCAAAACACATAAACGTCGCTTTTCTAGGACAAGTATTAACGCAGAATAATTTTTTTTAGGCTTTGGCTCAACATCGATCAAGAGTACAGAAAGGATCCATATTTCTGTTCCATTCTCCATTTGCTGAAAAACTGCTCGTATTTGACTACCACAATAATATTTCAGGGCCACGTAAATTACACAAACCACAATTCTTCTTTCACCTTGAAGGGAATCAATATACTTACGAAATCCACAGACAGCACTTTACGTACTCAGCTATAAAGAACAAAAAAGACATATATCATCAATATTAACATATCATCGCATATTGGGAAGCCAATGGTTAAACAATCGTATTATCGCATCCTGTTTTCAAGATTCCAAACTTACTCATTCCTTTCTCAGAGTTCTCCTATCTTAAAATATTCATACAGCACGCATACTATAGTAAGAGATCCTCATTTATACTGACAGATATAGAATAGTAATAGATAGATAGTAGCACTGAAAGCAGAAAATCGGAAACAAGGCTACTAACAGCTGGGGACCTGGGTTTGCCAGACCCATAATACCCACAGATCGGATATTCCCCTGAGTTTTGCATTAATTCAACACAGATCTTGCTTCCCTCAGGAGCGACTCTTTTCAATTTACACAAAAAAAACATAAACAGCATTTCACTCGTTCACAAAGAAACCTTTTATCTTCACGTTTGAATCAAACTAAATCCTAATTGCACAAGGAAAGAAAAAAAATTAAAACATCACTTCAATCAATCACATAGAAACATCTTTATCATTATTTTTAGCAACATATTATTCAAAATGCATACGTCACAAATTTATACTAATCAATTCTTTCTCCTCACCGTCCTCTCTACTTCTCACTGTCCTTTCTACTCATTTGCCATGTCGCTCATTTGTTCTGATTGGGCGCCTTCTGCGCTGATCATTTGTCATTGCCGGTTTTGTTCATTTCCATTTGCTGGATTATGTCTAGGATTGGCCGGCCGAATTTCGACATCATGAGGTGCTCCCCCTACAGTCCTATTCCCACCGTATTCATCGTAGTATCGATTCTGGTTGCCGTACCTGTAGCGTTCACGATCTTGTCCACGTCCTCGATCATTTCCGTTGTTCCACCTGTGTTCGCGACTGTTACCCCAGTTTCTATACGGCCGGTCCCGATTATTGTTCCGTTCGCGTCGCGACGACCAGTCACGCCGTTGATTAGTAATACGGCCACGACTGCGGTCGCGCTGCTGTGCCCCGTAATAACTTTGTGCCTGATTAGGCGGGCATTCTGCTGTATTATATTCCAACTCTTGGAGAAGTGTTTTAAACCTTTCCACGTCCTCTTTGCATCGTCCCGCAAGAATGACGTGCCGCAAGTGCATCGGCAATTTGGTGATGCATATCCTAATTAGTTCCGCAGGCCCGTATGGGTCGTATAAAAATTGATTTGCCTGCAGCATGTGGTCGAATAGGCGTGCAGGGCTGCCGAAACCAGACTGATTCAAATTTGGCAGCATAATTATGCCATGTTTGACCCTGTCTTGTGCCGCTTCCGACCAATAGGCGGAGAGAAAGGCTTGTCGAAACTCCCGAGTGGAGTTGCAGTGACGCGCTGCCGACCTCATGCGACTCGCCGGTTCGCCTTCCAAATAGCCACACATATATTCTATCTTATGTGAACTTGCCTAGTCGGGGGGAAGACAAAACTCAAATTGCTCGAGCCATGCACGTGGATGTATTCCTTTTTGCGAATTTCGGAATATCTCAATCTTTCTTACTGTAAGGAAATGTTTGAAATCAAATCCCCGCAGTTCCTCCTGGCGAGGCCCTTGAATGTTTCAATGTCTCTCATGTCTGCCCCTTAAATTACATTCTTCCCTGTCGTCAAAATCTCCCTCGTGGCCGGAGTCCCTCTCTGCACTGTTCGTACGGCTATTTTTAGTGCTATTGGCGAGTTCGGAATCACACGCCATGTGGTTTTCCAGATGCGCCACGCGTTCTTGTAATTCGCCTGTTACAGCTTTGTTTTGCCTGTTCACTTCGAACTGTCCCTTCTGAAATCTCAGAAGTGAACGCACTTCTTCGGTCTCTGCGGCCGCTACCGGTGTAGTATTGTTCTCGCTTTCCGTCAGCTTCATCCTGCCTACAATGTCCGCTAATGCCGCAATCTTATCATCTATTTGTCTCTTGTCCTCCGCCCCAGCCTGCTTCAATTGTTCTACTTGCTGTTCCAAAGCGTGGATCGCTAAACTGTTGTCCGCTATTGTGTTGCTAACGGACGTGGGACAATGCGTTTCCGCCTCTTGGACCCTCGAGAGTACCTGCTGGTGTTCCCTTTGGCATTCTTCCCTCAGCTCTTGGAAATTCCTAAGTAGCCGTTTTTCGCTTTCTTTAGATTCGGCATCGCGACTCCGCTTGCTCTGTTCTAAGGCTTGCAGACGATCATCGATTTGTTCAAATGTACGGCCTAATTCTTTCATAATATCACTTTTTATTTCACTTGCCAGATTGTTTATTCTTTGTGAGATATCATCGGACACTCTCTGCATCGACTTGTCGACTTTATTTGTCTGCTGGATTAGTTTTTCGTCTATTTGTTCGCCTAGCTCGCGGATCGCTTTTTCGGATGATTCTTTTTGTTCTCGGAACGATTTTTCTGATTTCTGCGTCATTTGATCGCCTAGCTCTCTGATCGATTTTTCAGATTTCTGCGTCATTTGTTCCCCTAGCTCGCGGATCGATTTTTCAGATTTCTGTGCGTTTTCTTTATTTTGTTGCAATAAGGCTTTCATGAGTTCTGCCAAATCATTTTGGTTAGTAGGAGGCAAATTAATTTGTGGCTCTGATGTGAGCCCGTTCGTGCTGTTCTGCATTTCGTCTGAAGTATTTCCCATTGCATTTTCGGAACCGCCCGACGCGTTAACATTCGAAATCAGACTATCCCCTTGGTCCATGTTGCTTAACTTGTCGGACCGCTTACTTTTAGTTTGGTTACGTGTCTGCATTAGTTCAATTTATACCCAGTACGCAACACACTAATCACAGTAAATGTATCCCCCAAAAATTTCGACAGTTACACGAAAGGTACCCAACCTAGTACTCACTTTTTCACACGCAAAACAAATTTTTATCTTTGATCGAAACAGTGGAATTTACAAGCGAGAAAAAAAAACCACACACACATATAAAACACACAAATATAGAAAACAAAACAACAAGACAAACAACACAACGCCGCTCAACAACGCAGTGAATCTTTAGAAAGTCTCCTCAGAAACAACGCAGAAGTTGTTTGAGCGCTGTAGGGAAAAAAAATTAAGATTATACAACGCTTGCAATCTAACGTCTCAGAGATTCCAGAGTCTAGCGGAATCACAGAACAGGATCGCCATGTGTAATATTGCTACATGAATTTGCTATGCTGAAATCGGGTGCTAATAGTAGAATAAAGGTGGGTTACAAGCTGTGAGCTGTCTGGGGAGAAGTTAACCATGCATTACTGCGCAACTGTTTCACCAGGTAACTAGTCTAGGTTTACCACATTACCAATCAGACTAACATTGATTATAATCTTTTACAGTCATACAACAACCGGTACTATATATATAAAAAGGAGAATTTAAATAACAAGAAAGAAATCAGTTTATATTTGGAAATTTATTTTAACATTGTTCACTGAAATTTCAGCATATTAAATTCTACTCGTAACAAGCTGGTGCCATATTTGGGATTGTGAAAATCTTACGGAACACATCAAATATGGAGCCAAGATTCGGAGTCTGCATACAACACTGCATTCATAAAACAACACACAAAGAACATTGAAACATATCCAAGAGAAAATTAACCACTACCAACAGATTCAAATTTTCACCCAAAGAAATTACGTTCGTAGCACAATCCTGTCCGTCATCTAATTACCACACACTGGTATACTAAATTCATATTAACTCTTTGTGAAATCTTCCTGAAAAGAATAGCTGAGGGCTACTTTGATGATTACACCACATGCTTCACGTGGTCAACTTGGTTTACACAAAGCGTATAACTCCACAATAATTTTGATAATTAAAATAAATTAGATCGAAAAGCAAATTACAAAAGAAAAACCTCGAACTGGTTATTAACGTCTTACTGTTAACCTGACGGGTCAAACAGTTATATAAGCACGTGGTACTGGTCTCGCAAAGTACACCCCACGTGGGTTGAACATAAAGAAAAGTTGCTATATTGAAAATATTGTCAAGACGAGACGTTATAATCACACAAGCATTCGCATTTAAGATTGATCTTAGTTAGAGTTACTGATCAACACGTGGTTCCACTTTACTCACAAAGTAGTAACAAAGCAACAACCGGAAAATACTATGAACTTCACACGAGAATTACACTACGCTGCAATTTAAGATAACCTTAGTATTTTAGAGTTAAACCCGAAATAAAGATGATTAAATTTTCAGTTAGGCTGAACTTAACAAATCCATTGTCCTATGGACTTAGCAGACACGCGCTTAGCCGGAGATCTTACCACTTCAGACGCTCGCCACCGCCAGACTGCAACTGCCTACTGCCGAGCGTGCTTCCTGAGGGTGGCTCACAAAGACAAACGGAAGTGGCCAGAGGGGCAGCTTCCTATACCAACATGACAACGGATGGACAGAACCATACTAAGGATAGAAACCTCTTTGCTTTTAGGAAGCGTAGCTACCTGTTCCGACGTTGGTCCTACTGTTCTCTAGCAGACAAGCTTGTCTGCTACCCTCAAGCATGCAACTACAAACACATTTGATCATTGATCCTCTCACACAGAAGGGAAGGGGAATGACAGTATCTTATCATATACAGTATATAACAGAAAGCGGATGTAGGTTCCGTATGAGACTGTGTGACATGAATTACATATAAACTGTGTTTTAAAGTTTAGTAGTGTGACAGATCGTTCTTGTTTACGTGTAAAAGTAACACGTTCCACTACTCAGTCTCCTCCCAGACAGTCAGAAACGCCACAGTAAATTTAGAAGAGGAATTTATTCCATAAATGACAACAGATTTAAGAAATCAAACATGAAAGGAATCCAACAGAGACCTTTCACTCTATAGTTCGAGTTTTGTTGTTCCCTGTGATGGATAATTTCCCTCATTTCGTCTGTTGTCGTTCCTTACTGACGATCCTTGTCAGCTGCGGTCGTTGTTACTATCTCTTGTGTTTTATTCCTCGTTGACATAGTCAGATTCGCGTAGCGCGCTCTTGAAGGATTCAGTGGACTCGTTGCACCGTCTGATGAGGAGTTGTTGGTGGTGCAGAGGTGATTTGACGTAACAGGGCTTCATAATTTCCTTGAGGCTGTACGGCTGGTCCAAAAACCGATTCTTCTAAGAAAACTTCACCGGATTACGGAATCCTAACGCTTCTAAACCTTTGGCCAACATAATCTCCTGCTTGATTCTTTCCTGCGTGTGTTGCGACCAATACGTGTTAAGGAATGCCTTCCTGAACTAGTTTATACGAGCGACAACTCTCAGCAACTCTGCGCCTATGCTCCACAATCGATCCCTCTAAAAATCCACAGATAAATTCCAGCTTTTATTTCGGTGGTGACTGTTCTGGTAGCATTTTAGTGCGCTTGGTTATCCAACGTTTTGAATGAAACGTATTGTTATTCTTTTTATACACTTGGAAATTTTGAATGGATAAGAAATATTTTTGGTCGAATGGTTCGACATTTCCCGCTAACGAAATTTCCCTCGTTTCTGTAGCATGCATGTCCATAAATCGGTGTCCAGACGATCTTGTGCACTGTTAAGACCTCCTCTTGTGTCGTCAGATTCACGAAGTAATTGTTCCGTCCGCCGAAGACGTACACAATTGTGTTCTGATTGGGTTTCTGTCATACTCTGCGGCTCCAGCGGCGCGTGTTGTATCGTGCGCCCTATAGCGTCTGGTGTGTTCTCCTGCATCATTCGCCTTTGTGCTGGTGATGCACACCGAAATGTCGTAATCCATGCTCTTCACTCCTTCCCTGATTATGCGGGAGTGTTGCCGTACCAGATTGTGATTATAATTGTGCAACCCGCTGATGATCTTGCTGGACGTCTTTTGCCAGATCGTTTTGCTCTGAGACGATCAGAGTCTGCTCTTCTTTAATCTCTGACATTTCTGCCTGTTTGTTCTAGATCTGTTCGATGCTCTTCACGTTGTAGCTAATTTTTTTCTTGCTTTTCCTGGACGATCCTTCTTCCGCGGTTTTGGAGCGTGGCAAGAACCTTTCCGATTTTGCACATTTCGGTTGAGCCTGTTTTACTTGTCCTTTAGCTAAAACAGGGTCCTTGGGTGCATCCTCGGCTGCTAATCTTGCCGCCCTCGCATTGCGTTTTGCCTCTTTCGCGACCTCTTGTGTCTCTGTCGATGTTTCCTTGACGCATTCTAACCGTTCTATAACACTCGCTACTTACTTCTTAACTTGGTCTATACTTTCAGCAAGCTGTTCAGCTACCATCCATATCTCCTTCGTCTCCTTAGTGATTAATTTCTTCATCTTCTTCATCTCCTTTGAGGTTATCTCCTCGTTCTCCTGCCTCTCTTGTCTCTTTCGCTCCGCTTCCCGCATGGGTAGCATGAGGCCTCAAATTGAGATCATCCGCTGACACCTCCAGGTCTAAAGGAATGCGATTCCATAGTTCTATGACTTTTTGTTCGTGAGTTTGCTCCGCTACTCTCACTAACTGTACGTCTTGCCATGCCAGCAGATTCTACATGGCTCTCTGCAGCCGTTTCATCTTCGCGCTCGTTGTCTGACTGAATTTCGTCCTCATAATCAGAAAATTCCGTGTTTGATATATCCGAAAGGTCAGCAACTACATTCGACTGAGGGTTCCCCACAGCTTCCTCTTGATCAGTGCTACCAGTCTGACATTAATCAATATGCTATTAGATCCGAATATTCCCACTACTTTGGAGCAAACGTGCTTTGCTTCTAATGAGCATGCATTCTGGTTTCTGCTCCCCAGGGATTTCTGTTGGTTCTCGTCGTAATGTAGTACAATTCTACCCTGAAATTTGCTCCGGCGAGCCGCTAATTCTAAATCCATGGAAACGCGTATCAACCCTAGTCTAAGATAAAATACAATGATCAAACATTCCACACGTTAACACAACGCCTTCTCCGACAGGAACAATTAACAAGTGGCACAGAAATCACAACTAGAAATGAATATTAATACAAACAAACAACGCACATAGAATTTACAAATCACCAATGCACTTAGAGCCAGCAATTCTTACGGTTACACGAAATTGATTTACCTCACTGCACCAGTTGTATTTCAACATGGGAATGCAGAAACCTTGTAACGAAACAGGCTCCCAGGTAGATGCCATTTTCCTTGACTACCGTAAGGCGTTCGATACAGTTCCGCACTGTAGCCTGATAAACAAAGTAAGAGCCTACGGAATATCTGACCAGCTGTGTGGCTGGATTGAAGAGTTTTTAGCGAACAGAACACAGCATGTTGTTCTCAATGGAGAGACGTCTACAGACGTTAAAGTAACCTCTGTGATGCCACAGGGAGTGTTATGGGACCATTGCTTTTCACAATATATATAAATGACCTGGTAGATAGTGTCGGAAGTTCCATGCGGCTTGTCGGAAGTTCCATGCGGCTTTTCGCGGATGATGCTGTAGTATACAGAGAAGATGCAGCATTAGAAAATTGCAGCGAAATGCAGGAAGATCTGCAGTGGATAGGCACTTGGTGCAGGGAGTGGCAACTGACCCTTAACATAGACAAACGTAATGTATTGTGAATACATAGAAAGAAGGATCCTTTATTATATGATAGCGGAACAAACACTGGTAGCAGTTACTTCTGTAAAATATCTGGGAGTATGTGTACGGAACGATTTGAAGTTGAATGATCATATAAAATTAATTGTCGGTAAGGCGGGTGCCAGGTTGAGATTCATTGGGAGAGTCCTTAGAAAATTTAGTCCATCAACAAAGGAGGTGGCTTACAAAACACTTGTTCGATCTATACTTGAGTATTGCTCATCAGTGTGGGATCCGTACCAGGTCGGGTTGACAGAGAAGATCCAAAAGAGAGCGGCACGTTTCGTCACAGTGTTAGTTGGTAAGCGTGATAGTGTTACGGAGATGTTTAGCAAACTCAAGTGGCAGACTCTGCAAGAGAGGCGCTCTGCATCGCGGTGTAGCTTACTGTCCAGGTTTCGAGAGGGTACGTTTCTGGATGAGGTATCGAATATATTGCTTCCACCTACCTATACTTCCCGAGGAGATCACGGAGGCTTTCCGGCAGTCTTTCTTCCAGCGAACCATACACGACTGGAACAGGAAAAGGAGGTAGTGATAGTGGCACGTAAAGTGCCCTCCGCCACACACCGTTGGGTGGATTGCGGAGTATAAATGTAGATATAGATGTAGTAAAATTGCATAAGACGGTCACATATGGTGCCATAAATTCAACTCCTAGCAGCGGTCACCAAATTCCAAGACTACACTGGACTTGCGGTATGTTTTCGAGGGCGACAGACGACTATGAGTTACCGCCCTGACACCAATCACTTTAACTAGTAAAACTTCCACTTGTCTATCTACCCCATGCGTCTGCTAAATTTATATTGTCCTTTGACTGTGTTACTGTTGATAGCCTGCATTAGCGGCTGTGGTTATCACATTTATCAGAATCTAAAAGAACTTGAATGCTGAAATAATATTAATGAAATGGCATACCTGTCATTATTTCAGTCAATTGTTGATGGGTGACTAATATAGCAACATTGAATTGATCTTTTATACAAGTTGTGGCACAAGTTTATTGATTATAAAATAGGAGCGAAAAATATACACACCTGGAAATTGAAATAAGAACACCATGAATTCATTGTCCCAGGAAGGGGAAACTTTATTGACACATTCCTGGGGTCAGATACATCACATGATCACACTGACAGATCCACAGGCACATAGACACAGGCAACAGAGCATGCACAATGTCGGCACTAGTACAGTGTATATCCACCTTTCGCAGCAATGCAGGCTGCTATTCTCCCATGGAGACGATCGTAGAGATGCTGGATGTAGTCCTGTGGAACGGCTTGCCATGCCATTTCCACCTGGCGCCTCAGTTGGACCAGCGTTCGTGCTGGACGTGCAGACCGCGTGAGACGACGCTTCATCCAGTCCCAAACATGCTCAATGGGGGACAGATCCGGAGATCTTGCTGGCCAGGGTAGTTGACTTACACCTTCCAGAGCACGTTGGGTGGCACGGGATACATGCGGACGTGCATTGTCCTGTTGGAACAGCAAGTTCCCTTGCCTGTCTAGTAATGGTAGAACGATGGGTTCGATGACGGTTTGGATGTACCGTGCACTATTCAGTGTCCCCTCGACGATCACCAGTGGTGTACGGCCAGTGTAGGAGATCGCTCCCCACACCATGATGCCGGGTGTTGGCCCTGTGTGCCTCGGTCGTATGCAGTCCTGATTGTGGCGCTCACCTGCACGGCGCCAAACACGCATACGACCATCATTGGCACCAAGGCAGAAGCGACTCTCATCGCTGAAGACGACACGTCTCCATTCGTCCCTCCATTCACGCCTGTCGCGACACCACTGGAGGCGGGCTGCACGATGTTGGGGCGTGAGCGGAAGACGGCCTAACGGTGTGCGGGACCGTAGCCCAGCTTCATGGAGACGGTTGCGAATGGTCCTCGCCGATACCCCAGGAGCAACAGTGCCCCTAATTTGCTGGGAAGTGGCGGTGCGGTCCCCTACGGCATTGCGTAGGATCCTACGGTCTTGGCGTGCATCCGTGCGTCGCTGCGGTCCGGTCCCAGGTCGACGGGCACGTGCACCTTCCGCCGACCACTGGCGACAACATCGACGTACTGTGGAGACCTCACGCCCCACGTGTTGAGCAATTCGGCGGTACGTCCACCCGGCCTCCCGCATGCCCACTATACGCCCTCGCTCAAAGTCCGTCAACTGCACATACGGTTCACGTCCACGCTGTCGCGGAATGCTACCAGTGTTAAAGACTGCGATGGACATCCGTATGCCACGGCAAACTAGCTGACACTGACGGCGGCGGTGCACAAATGCTGCGCAGCTAGCGCCATTCGACGGCCAACACCGCGGTTCCTGGTGTGTCCGCTGTGCCGTGCGTGTGATCATTGCTTGTACAGCCCTCTCGCAGTGTCCGGAGCAAGTATGGTGGGTCTGACACACCGGTGTCAATGTGTTCTTTTTTCCATTTCCAGGAGTGTATGTTAAGTTTGATGACAAAACAAAACATGAACTGATGGCAGCTGAAATACGCAACATGCAGTTAACACTCTCTGAATGGCGGCTGACTGAATTATTTACTCTGACTCAAAATATCGATAGTATCATCTGATCTTATCTAACCCTCAATAGAATTTGATAGATTTATTCTACACAGAAGCTATACTACGCTGGTTCAACTGAGAATAAGTGGTGAGATTGTGATCCTGGTTGCCCTAACAAGCCAGAATAGCAATACAATTCCCCTATTCTCAGTGTGTCGCGCTGTCTCAGGTGACAGTCATGGTCCGAGTGTCTATAGAGCAGCGATGTGCGGTACCTGTAATTCCCTATTGCGGGCTCGAAATATACAGAGTCGTGGATCGCGATCTTTGATCTGTGGTCTCTCCTTAAGCAATTTTGACGTCTTTGGTCTCTTAAAACAGGCCTTCAAGGGTCGACTATTCCTGTCAGTCGAGGACATTCAGCAGGCAGTTACAGACTTCTGCACTCAGCAGGACACAGTGTTTTACCACATGGGTATCTTCAACTTGGTGAGACAGTGGCATGATTGTCTCAATGCTCATGGCGATTTTGCCTAATTGATGTACCTATTCTGGGCTGTACGGCCTTCAAACAGAAACTTTTTAATTGCTTCTTATATTACTCAAAAAATTATTACTCAATCATATATTAGCGGAGACACTTTATACAGGGTGGTCCATTGATAGTGACCGTGCCAAATATCTCACGAAATAAGCGTCAAACGAAAAGACTACAAAGAACGAAACTTGTCTAGCTTGAAGGGGGAAACCAGATGGCGCTATGGTTGGCCCGCTAGATGACGCTGCCATATGTCAAACGGATATCAACTGCGTTTTTTAAATAGGAACCCCAATTTTTGCTACATATTCGTGCAGTACGTAAAGAAATACGAATGTTTTAGTTGGACCACTTTTTCGCTTTATGGTAGATGGCGCTGTAATAGACGCAAACGTATAAGTACGTGGTATCACGCAACATTACGCCAGTGCGGACGGTATTTGTTTCGTGTTACATTGCCCGTGTTAAAATGGACCGTTTACCAATTGCGGAAAAGGTCGATATCGTGTTGATGTATGGCTATTGTGATCAAAATCCCCAACGGGCGTGTGCTATGAATGCTGCTCGGTATCCTGGACGACATCATCCAAGTGTCCGGACCGTTCACCGGATGGATACGTTATATAAGGGAATAGGAAGTGTTCAGCCACATGTGAAACGTCAACCACGACCTGCAACAAATGATGATACTCAAGTAGGTGTTTTAGCTGCTGTCGCGGCTAATCCGCACATCAGTAGCAGACAAATTGCGCGAGAATCGAGAATCTCGAAAACGTCTGTGTTGAGAACGCTACGTCAACATCGATTGCACCCGTACCATATTTCTATGCACCAGGAATTGCATGGCGACGACTTTGAACGTCGTGTGCAGTTCTGCCACTGGACACAAAAGAAATTACGGGACGATGACAGATTTTTTGCACACCTTCTATTTAGCGACGAAGCGTCATTCAGCAACAGCGGTGACGTAAACCGGCATAATATGCACTATTGGGCAACGGAAAATCCACGACGGCTGCGACAAGTGGAACCTCAGCGACATTGGTGCGTTAATGTATGGTGCGGCATTATGGGAGGAAGGATAATTGGCCCCCATTTTATCGATGGCAATCTAAATTATGCAATGTATGCTGATTTCCTTCGCAATGTTCTACCGATATTACTACAAGATGTTTCACTGCATGACAAAATGGCGATGTACTTCCAACATGATGGACGTCCGGCACATAGCTCGCGTGCGGTTGAAGCGGTATTGAATAGCATATTTCAGGATTGGTTGTCGAAACACCATACCATGGCCCGCACGTTCACCGGATCTGACGTCCGCGGATTTCTTTCTGTGGGGAAAGTTGAAGGATATTTGCTATCGTGATCTACCGACAACGCCTGACAACATGTGTCAGCGCATTGTCAATGCATGTGCGAACATTACGGAAGGGCCTCGTGATGACTGAGTGTTGTGTGCTGTCCTTCGGTTAGTTAGGTTTAAGTAGTTCTAAGTACTAGGGGACTGATGACCATAGATGTTAAGTCCCATAGTGCTCAGAGCCATTACGGAAGGCGAACTACTCACTGTTGAGAGGAATGTCGTTACACGTACTGCCAAATGCATTGAGGTTGACGGACATCATTTTGAGCATTTATTGCATTAATGTGGTATTTACACGTAATCACGCTGTAACAGCATGCGTTCTCAGAAATGATAAGTTCACAAAGGTACATGTATCACATTGCAACAACCGAAATAAAATGTTCAAACGTATCTACGTTCTGTATTTTAATTTAATAAACCTACCTGTTAGCAACTGTTCGTCTAAAATTGTGAGCCATATGTTTGTGACTATTACAGCGCCATCTATCACAAAGGGAAAAAAGTGGTCCAACTAAAACATTCATATTTCTTTACGTACTAGACGAATATGTAATAAAAAATGGGTTTCCTATTTTTTAAAAACGCAGTTGATATCCGTTTGACCTATAGCAGCGCCATCTAGCGGGCCAACCATAGTGCCATCTGGTTTCCCCCTTCAAGCTAGACAAGTTTCGTTCTTTGTAGTTTTTTCGTTTGGCGGTTATTTCGTGAGATATTTGGCCCAGTCATGGTCAGTGGACCACCCTGTATAGTCTAATGGCTCTGAGCACTATGGGACTTAACAGCTATGGTCATCAGTCCCCTAGAACTTAGAACTACTGAAACCTAACTAACCTAAGGACATCACACAACACCCAGCCATCACGAGGCAGAGAAAATCCCTGACTCGGCCGGGAATCGAACCCGGGAACCCGGGCGTGGGAAGCGAGAACGCTACCGCACGACCACGAGCTGCGGGCTATAGCCTAATCTCCGTTAGGCATCGACAATGTGGTACGGAGTCAAAGAAGTGGCCTGCCTGGCCCTGCTCAGCTACCCCTGACAGGTCCCTCCTCTGTACCTGGCGCTGGGCGTCACTGTCACCACGAACTGGCTGTTGAGAACCTGGTTACGCGGTTCACAGGTGGCGTGCCAGGCGCTGCACGTGGCGCTGCAGTACCTGATGCTGGCCAACTACCTGTGGATGTTCTGCGAGGGCCTCCACCTGCACCTGGCGCTGGTCGTCGTCTTTGTCAAGGACGAGTCGGCGATGCGCTGGTTCCTGCTCGTGGGCTGGGGACTGCCGCTGCCCATCGCCGCTCTCTACGTGGGGGTCCGCATGTCGCGGCCTGCTGACGTGCTACAGTGAGTAACGGCAATGTGACGCAATACAAAAGCAAAACAGAACTGTTCGAAGATAAGTAACTTCAGTGCAAACGCGATAGATTAGTCCTTTCCCCGAATGCTAATAGGCAAGGTGATTCCACACTAGGACACAAGATGGTTGTTCAGATGGATCCACTGTCCAGACCTATTCTGCTGTAGCTTTTGGTAGTTTTTACAATCACATACTACTTGGTGAGTGTGGCAGCCATAGCTGCAGAAATCCATTTGAATAAATACATAACTGCGACAGCTGCCTTGAGAAGATTTATTGATCTATTGGTTGGCAATCAGTTTATGACTGTGAAGTCACATCCTCAGGTGCCAAATAAGTGACCTAAAGAAGGCAAAAAACCTTTTGTTAACTTACTTTAGCCGGCCGGAGTGGCCGAGCGGTTCTAGGCGCTACAGTCTGGAACCGTGCGACCGCTACGGTCGCAGGTTCGAATCCTACCTAGGGCATGGATGTGTGTGATATCCTTAGGTTAGTTAGGTTTAAGTAGTTCTAAGTTCCAGGGGACTGATGACCTCAGATGTTAAGTCCCATAGTGGTCAGAGCCATTTGAACCATTTAACTTACTTTGGCTAAACTATATGATAAAATTTTAAGTACATTATAAATAACAAAAGAAAGAGCATGGAACTTTTAAGACATGGAAGCCGTTCCTCAAGAAAACACAGATGTCCCCTATGATCAGGCTGATCATAGCGTAAAAATGAAACCGTCAAGAAAACTTGAAAGTGCAAGATGTAATCTAGAGGAAACAGCAATGTTCAGAATCCAGTCAAGTTGTAAAAGAATCCCACTGATACATAATGATACCGAAGGGAAACTGAGAATCCATTATAAGAACCTCCAGCAATAAATACTGCTTACACTATCAGCTGTGAGGACACACGCAGTTCACTTTATGTAAGCACGATTTATTTCTGGGGGTTCTTAGAATCGGCTCTCAGTTTCCCTTGTGTATCATTATGCATTATCCGGATTGTTTTATAAATGGATTGATTTCTGAGCATTCCAGTTTCTTCTAAGATTCATCTCGCATGTAATCCATTGTTTTACGCTACGATCATCATGAATGTAGGAGACATCCATGTTTTGTTGAGAGACGGCTTCCACGTCTGAAAAGGTCCGGTACCTTTCTTTTGTTATTTATAATGCAATTAAAATTTTGTCATATAGTTTAGCCGGCATAGGTTAACAAAAGGTTTTTTTACATCTTATTTAGCCGGCCGCTGTAGCCGAACGGTTCTAGGCGCTTCAGTCCTGAACCGCGCTGCTGCTGCGGTCGCAGGTTCGAATCCTGCCTCGGGCATGGATGTGTGTGATGTCCTTAGGTTAGTTAGGTTTAAGTAGTTCTAAGTCTAGGTGACTGATCACCTCAGATGTTCAGTCCCCTAGTGTTTAGAGCGATTTGAACCATTTTGAACATCTTATTTTTGTCAGTCAAAATGGTTCAAATGGCTCTGAGCACTATGGGATTCAACTGCTGAGGTCATTAGTCCCCTAGAACGTAGAACTAGTTAAACCTAACTAACCTAAGGACATCACAAACATCCATGCCCGAGGCAGGATTCGAACCTGCGACCGTAGCGGTCTTGCGGTTCCAGACTGCAGCGCCTTTAACCGCACGGCCACTTCGGCCGGCTTTGGTCAGTCGTTTGGCACCTAAGGATGTGACTTTATTGTCAGGAAACTAATTGGGAACCAACAGGAGATCAATAAATGTAGTCCCGGCAGCTGTTGCGTTTATTTATTTATTTATTCAAATAGCCTTGTCTGGCCTACAACTAGGGGTGAGCTAAACTATCAGTTACTAGTAATGGCTACAGAATTCCATTTTCAACCAGGAGATAGGTTCCAGAAACCTATTAATTATTTACCAGAATCGAAGTAGGCCATCTTAAATAACGGTACTTGGGGTGACACCACCTTGTTCCCCTACTCTCGCAAGTATGACGTGATTCACACCAGCCACCACCATTGTGTCCTGACCACAACGTCCAGAAGCGATGATTTTCATCTGGTGCAGTTGGGTGGATTAACACCTATGTCCAAGTGCCATGCAGATGAGAGAAGTCAGATGAAGTCTACTAAGCTTCACCCAGGTGAACCATATCCGAGGAGAGACCTTCCGTTATATGGCCGCCAGGTTGTCGCCCTTATTGTTCTGGGATGCATGCCATTCACAGTTCCAATCGTGATAACCAGCTTTCTTGACCACTGAGTTCAGATCCATATAAGGGACTGTTGTTTGGCACAACTATCCTTCCGCAATGCTCCTCTTAGAAAGGCAGTCGACGTTCCACTATGGAGAATATCTGGACGTCGTTTCTTCCCTTACTTGCAGACATTCCCGTCAGTCTGGTGCATCAGCATGCTCTCCGTTTAACAGTTCCGTAAATTTGGAAATTCGTGGTTAGGTCATATGGGCCCAAACTGCAGAGGTCATCGGTCCCTAAGCTTACACACTACTTAATCTAAGTTAAACTAACTTACGATAAGGACGACACACACACACACACACACACACACACACACACACACACACACACACACACACACGCATATACACACACATGCCCGAGGGTGGCCTCAAACGGGGTTAGCCGCGCGGACCGTGACAAGACTCCGTAGGCCGCGAGGCTACCCCGCTCGGCTAATAGTTCGGTCTTTACCTATGCCTTCGGTTGACGTCTCCAGTTCCTGGACTCACAGCTGCCGGCCATATGGCAGCGGGCTTAATTTTATATAGTGAACGTTTGCACATCACAGGTGACACAGTGAACAACTAATGGAATACTCCGTCAAATACAAATTATTTCAGAAAGGCTTGATGCGAGCCTAGAGCTTTTGCTTCTCTCCTGCATCAGCTGAACTTGCTCTGGCCGAGGGCACCTACGATAATGTCAGGATGGGTGTTGCGATACCTCTGTAGTCTTGCAGTTGCTGATCAAGCTTGATGATCAGTATACTTAAAAGAGGTTTTTGTCATGAAGACTCAGTGTTGCAATTCTGCAAAACAATAGAGAGCTAGATATTGGTGGGTATGATGTCTCTGTTATTTGTTGTCTATCACTATACAGGGTGCTTCAGAAGTGGTGGTCATTAATTCACACGTGGAAAGTACAGGAGCTAAAACTGTCCAATAAACATGGGTCCACAAATCAAACAGTTGCCGAGGTATCGCATTAATTGGAATTGGGAACCAACTGTAAACGCCGCTGGATACTGCGGTATTTGCGTTGGTATCTCAAGGTTTGGAATCGACTGTCTGTCTATTTACGCTTGTGCACCTGCAAAGTACCCATTACTTCAGTTTAACACTATGCGCAACGGATTTATTTGCGGGACCTTTGCATAAATGCCCTAATTTGAAAGCTATGTCAATTCTGCTTGGCCCAATGAATGGCTTTCAAACATTTAGTAAAATTATTAAATAAAATTTCTTTTTCAACTGATAATAAAACAAAGTAATGAAAGGTTTGTCTATTCTTATAGAAAGAATGTTCCGACTAAAACTTGAATTTTTATAGAACAAATTGGTTTATTCATTAAGCACTTCAGATAATTATAAGAACAAAAAATTCACTTCTTTAAACAAATATTAACGCACAGCATGAAATTGCATCAGATTCCACAATTAATTTAAACGCATCTGACTTTCTCATTAGCAATGCAAAATTTAACGCATCTGACTTTTTACTAAAACTATGGTCTCCTACAGAATGGTATCTCTTATTACCACAAGTCCCCACTTTTGGATCGGAAGAAAAGGATATTCCATAACTGTATCCATTAATCAACGTGCACACACAATTACTGCACCAACATATGCAAGGGAGAAACGTAAGGATCGAGCTGTTACCGGTTCCGATATTCACCGTACAGTAACTATCTCTACTCAAAATTATTCCACCGAAAACCAAAATTATTACATATAACCTCCGCGCCTATTTGATCATTCACTGTAATAGCCACTATTGTACTGCTGCCTACTCCCGACACAAATTCACCCACTGAAATATGAAAACCGTTCCAAAATTACATATACAAAATACACACACTCAAGATGAACTACTTACTTTGTTGCAACCAAAATTCATGGTTACGTTATCAGTTTACTAATCTCTTTCCCCGCTTTGCAATTTTAATTATTCAGAAAATCTCCCCACGTGACTCTACATTCCAATAAACATGAATAAGCAAGCATTATCTTCACTTGGTTTGCTAAAATTTGACACACGCTTTCACACGAGATACCACGTGTCCTTAACAAAGCATCCTCGTTACTAAATCTTTCAAGATTGCAGATATTTAAGAAAATTGAAAATTTATAACAGTACTTAATTTCACACGCATATTTCATGTAATAGCACACTTCCTACATACATGCTTTAGGTCCCTAGCACTGGTTCATAAAATTCTTGATCAGCCCCACATGGTATGTGCCAGGTGTAAAACTAAATAAATTGCCACACGCACTTAAATATTTCATTTTTCATAATAAACTTGCTTGCTCAAACAAATTAGATTAAATTATTCACCGCGAAATTGTTATAAAACCCCAAAGTTGCAAATTACTATCACAAAGGAAAGCAACAATTTTACTTCACCTACTACTGCACATTACCTACCTAAGTAAATTTCGTTCCCCCAAAATATTAATATTACTTTACGTCTAGCTGCAAAAAAGGGTTGTTCACCTAATGTGAAACCATTAATCATAAATATAGCACATTTCTCACACTTAAATCGAGCGTGGCTCGACCCATCTTAGCAAAGCGTCCTCTCTCGTCCAAGTCTTCAGCAGCAGTCCCGATTCGCACCCACGCTACAGTCCTGCCCGCCTCACCGCTCATCGTGGGGGCGGCTCCTAACCAATCATCAGCTGAGAAATTCCCCGGTTTAAAGTTTCCAGTCAAACATCCCTTCTACATAATGGTAAAGATCCCGCACTTTGCTTCCCAAAGACGGAAACTTGAGTTTTGCAGACTATCCAGCCTTCCTACACCTCGCTACAGCCAAAGGCTGAAGTTTCAGAACTTCCATAATCGCTGCCTATCGACTAGTTGTTCCCTATCGTACACCCACAATCGCAAAATATCGTTCGATCCTTATTCTATCCCAAAACTCTCTTCCTGCAGTTATTTTCGTACATTCTTTCTCTCTCTGCCGGCCAGGGTGTCCTAGCAGTTCTAGGCGCTACAATCTGGAGCCGCGCGACCGCTACGGTCGCAGGTTCGAATCCTGGCTCGGGCATGGATGTCTGTGCTGTCCTTAGGTTAGTTAGGTTTCAGTAGTTCTAAGTTCTAGGGGGACTGATGACCTCAGAAGTTAAGTCCCATGGTGCTCAGTGCCATTATTTTTCTCTCTCCTGCTGTGGACTCAATAGGATAAGGAAATATAGGAAACAGTGGGCATTCTTAACTTGTTGTTGTTGTTGTTGTGGTCTTCAGTCCTGAGACTGGTTTGATGCAGCTCTCCATGCTACTCTATCCTGTGCAAGCTTCTTCATCTCCCAGTACTTACTGCAACCTACATCCTTCTGAATCTGCTTAGTGTATTCATCTCTTGGTCTCCCTCTACGATTTTTACCCTCCACGCTGCCCTCCAATGCTATATTTGTGATCTCTTGATGCCTCAGAACATGCCCTACCAACCGGTCCCTTCTTCTTGTCAAGTTGTGCCACAAAGTCCTCTTCCCCCCTATTCTATTCAATACCTCCTCACTAGTTACGTGATCTACCCATCTAATCTTCAGCATTCTTCTGTAGCACTACATTTCGAAAGCTTCTATTCTCTTCTTGTCCAAACTATTTATCGTGAATGTTTCACTTCAATACCTGGCTACACTCCATACAAATACTTTCAGAAACGACTTCCTGACGCTTAAATCTATACTCGATGTTAACAAATTTCTCTTCTTCAGAGACTCTTTCCTTGTCATTGCCAGGCTACATTTTATAACCTCTCTACTTCGACCATCATCAGTTATTTTGCTCCCCAAATAGCAAAACTCCTTTACTACTTTAAGTGTCTCATTTCCTAATCTAATTCCCTCAGCATCACCCGACTTAATTCGACTACGTTCCACTACCCTCGTTTTGCTTTTGTTGATTTTCGTCTTATACCCTCCTTTCAAGACACTATTCATTCTGTTCAATTGCTCTTCCAAGTCCTTTGCTGTCTCTGACAGAATTACAATGTCATCAGCGAACCTCAAAGTTTTTATTTCTTCGCCATGGATTTTAATACCTACTCCGAATTTTTCTTTCGTTTCCTTTACTGCTTGCTCAATATACAGATTGAATAACATCAGGGAGAGGCTACAACCCTGTCTCACTCCGTTCCCAACCACTGCTTCCCTTTCATGCCCCTCGACTCTTATAACTGCTCAAATGGTTCAAATGGCTCTGAGCACTATGGGACTTAACATCTGTGGTCATCAGTCCCTTAGAACGACTTAAGCCTAACTAACCTAAGGACATCACACACATCCATGTCCGAGGCAGGATTCGAACCTGCGACCGTAGTAGTCGCGCGGTTCCGAACTGAGCGCCTAGAACCGCTAGACCATCGCGGCCGGCTCTTATAACTGCCATCTGGTTTCTGTACAGATTGTAAATAGCCTTTCGCTCCCTGTATTTTACCCCTGCCAACTTATAATTTGAATGAGAGTTTTCCAGTCAACATTGTCAAAAGCTTACAAATGCCAGAAACGTAGGTTTGCCTTTCCTTAATCTTTCTTCTAACATAAGGCCGTCAGTAGTTCTAATGGAATGTTGTCTACTCCCGGGGCCTTGTTTCGACTCAGGTCTTTCAGTGCTCTGTCAAACTCTTCACGCAGTATCGTATCTCCCATTTCATCTTCATCTACATCCTCTTCCATTTCCATAATATTGTCCTCAAGTACATCGCCCTTGTATAGACCCTCTATATACTCCTTCCACCTTTCTGCTTTCCCTTCTTTGCTTAGAACTGGGTTTCCATCTGAGCTCTTGATATTCATACAAGTGGTTCTCTTTTCTCCGAAGGTCTCTTTAATGTTCCTGTAGACAGTATCTATCTTACCCCTAGTGAGATAAGCCTCTACATCCTTACATTTGTCTTCTAGCCATCCCTGCTTAGCAGTTTTGCAGTTCCTGTCGATCTCATTTTTGAGACGTTTGTATTCCTTTTTGCCTGCTTCATTTACTGCATTTTTATATTTTCTCCTTTCATAAATTAAATTCAATATTTCTTCTGTTACCCAAGGATTTCTACCAGTCCTCGTCTTTTTGCCTACTTGATCGTCTGCTGCCTTCACTACTTCATCCCTCAAAGCTACCCGTTCTTCTTCTACTGTATTTCTTTCCCCCATTGCTATCAATTTTTCCCTTATGCTCTCCATGAAACTCTGAACAACCTCTGGTTTAGTCAGTTTATCCAGGTCCCATCTCCTTAAATTCCCACCTTTTTGCAGTTTCTTCAGTTTTAAACTACAGTTCATAACCAATAGATTGTGGTCAGAGTCCACATTTGCCCCTGGAAATGTCTTACAATTTAAGACCTTTTTCCTAAATCTCTGTCTTACCATTATATAATCTATCTGATACATTCAATCAATAAAAACAGTTCGATTCCTCTGGTCATTCTTTTATAACTTGGTGTTGGTTTGCAGAGACCGACAGTAAGTCTGTGCTTAGTAAATTAAACGATATTATTACGATCAAAAAATGATGTTATTTGGATCAAACTCGTGTTCTCAGAAGAACCCGACTATATGTTGCATTAAGTATTGTTACATTATTAGAAATATATATGACAGTTGCAATTGCCAAAGACAATGGCCACCTCTCACACCTACTTCCCTTTCCGCTCCGTGCACTGTGCCGTAACGGCCTCACAGTCAGTAACGAGCGTGAAGGCACCATGGACAGAGGTTACACCAATGAAGAGTAAGCTGCCATGCACATCATGTGTGGCAAAGCGTATGGCAGTGCCCTTGAGGCTACAATACTGTATGAAAAAGCTTTTTCCTCTCCACACGCATCCCGACGGGCGTACATTTAGCCATTTACATCAGCGCCTTAGAGAAACGGGGAGTTTCGTACGCGAACGTCGGAGTACTTCGAAAAGGAGGATTGCTACCCAAAAAAATGGTTCAAATGGCTCTGAGCACTATGAGACTTTACATCTGAGGTCATTAGTCCCCTAGACTTAAAACTACATATACCTAACTAACCTAAGGACATCATACACATCCATGCCAGAGACAGGATTCGAACCTGCGACCGTAGCAGCATCGCGGTTCCGGACTGAAGCGCCTAGAACCACTCGGCCACAACAGCCAGCATTGCTACCCAAGAGCGTGTCCTGAGTCATAGCAATGTGTGGCGGATTTTACGTCGGCAAGTACTCTACCCACATCATCTGCAGCGAGTGCAAGCCCTCAATAGTTCAGGTTTTCCTCCTAGAGGGAATTTCTGCCGATGGTTGCAACAAGAGTGTACTCTGAATCTCCTGTTTGGAAGCAGTATTCTGTTAACGGGTGAGACTGGATTTACCCGTGACAGTATTTTTAACTTCCATAACTGTCACATTTAGGCCGAAGTCAGCCCTAATGCAACAAACATACCACGACATCAGCAGCGTTATTCGTTGAACGTCTGGGCAGGAGTGCTCGGAAACTACATAATTGGCCACACTTCCTACCACAGAGACTAACCGGATAGCAGTACATGCGGTGTCTGCAGACTGTACTTCTAAATGTTCATGATGATGTCCCACTGAACCAACGTCTGAACATGTGGTTCAGGCATGACGTTGCTGCAACACATTTTCCTTTACGAGTGCGCTGGCTTCTACCTCGGACGTATGGTCAACATAGGATAGGTAGAGGAGGGCCTGTGCCATGGCCTACAAGGTCTCCGGATTTAAATCCCATAGATTTCTGTGTGTCAGGTCATGTCATAAGTGTGGTCTACGCTAACGAGGTCAACTCTCTTGAGGAATTACGTTTGCCGATTGAAGCAGCCTTCAAGCATTTACAGAATTCCCCAGGGCTGCATGAGAGAATTCGCAACTCACTTCAGAGACGAGTTCAATGTTGCATTCAGACGCATGGACAACATTTCGAGCACCTACTTTAACGTTTAGAGATACCATATGTTCATAGAGACTGATGAACCGCAACAGAAAATGTGTTGTATCTCGTCAACGGTTGATTTATGGACCCATATTTATAGGAGCATTTTAGCTACTATTGGCACGTACTTTTCATGTGTGAATTATTGACCATCACTTTTTAAACACCCTGTATTTACCATACTGTTTCACTTGAAGCTAAGAGAAGTGACTGCCGCATTCTCACTGACGCATGCGCGTGCTTGTCTGTGTGTGTGTGTGTGTGTGTGTGTGTGTGTGTGTGTGTGTGTGTGTGTGAGCGTGTGCGTGTGTATTGACAGCATATGGTCGGTGTACGAAGGTGCTAGATGCCTGGGAGTGTCGTGCAGAGGATGCCGAAGGTGTCAGCACACAAGCTGCTGAGGGCAATGCGTCGCGCCCGCCGCTCACTGCGGTGTTGTGTGGCCAGGTGCTGGATGCACGACAGCACGGCGCAGTGGGTGCTGACGGTGCCGGTGTGCCTGTCGCTGGTGGCGAGCGCCGTCTTCCTGGTGAACGTGGTGCGCGTGCTGCTCACCAAGCTGCACACGCACTCGGCCAACCCGACCCCAGTGGGGATGCGCAAGGCGGTGCGCGCCGCCGCCATCCTGGTGCCGCTGTTCGGCCTGCAGCACGTGCTGCTGCCGTTCCGGCCGGCGCCGCACGAGCCGGGCGAGCGCGCCTACCAGCTCATCTCAGCCGTGCTCGTCTCGCTACAGGTACGCAGCCCCCTGTCTCCACAGGGGCCTAAAACTGAAGTACCATTCTTGTGCTACATAAAATACGAGGGGTGCTCAATAAGTAATACAACACATTTTTGCCTGGAAGCAAGTTGGTTTTATTGAGTATTCCAATATACCATATTATTCGTCACATTTTTTTGGCTACAGAACCCTATTTATCAGCACTATCTCGCCTCAATGTGACGTCCTTTTGTCATCTTACTGAGAGGGCCTGTATGTCAGCACGGTACCACTCTACATCTACATTTATACTCCGCATGCCACTCAACGTTGTGTGGCGAAGGGCACTTAACGTGCCACTGTCATTACCTCTCTTTCCTGTTCCAGTCGCGTATCGTTCGCGGGAAGAATGACTGCCGGAAAGCCTCCGTGCGCGCTCGAATCTCTCTGATTTTACATTGGTGATCTCCTCGGCAGGTATAAGTAGAGGGAAGCAATATATTCGATACCTCATCCAGAAACGCACTATCTCGAAACCTGGACAGCAAGCTACACCGCGATGCAGAGTGCCTTTCTTGCAGAGTCTGCCACTTGGCTAAACATCTCCGTAACACTATCACGCTTACCAAATAACCCTGCGACGAAACGCGCCGCTCTTCTTTGGATCTTCTCTATCTCCTCTGTCAACCCGACCTGCTACGGATCCCTCACTGATGAGCAATACTCAAGTATAGGTCGAACGAGTGTTTTGTAAGCCATTTCCTTTGTTGATGGACTACATTTGCTAAGGATTCTCCGTTCCGTACATTACATTTGTCTATGTTAAGAGTCAGTTGCCACTCCCTGCACCAAGTGCCTATCCACTGCAGATCTTCCTGCATTTCGCTGCAATTTTCTAATGCTGCAACTTCTCTGTATACTACAGCATCATCTGCAAAAAGCCGCATGGAACTTCCGACACTATCTACTAGGTCATTTGTATATATTGTGAAAAGCAATGGTCCCATAACACTCCCCTGTGGCATGCCAGAGGTTACTTTAACGTCTGTAGACGTCTCTCCATTGAGAACAACATGCTGTGTTCTGTTTGCTAAAAACTCTTCAATCCAGCTACACAGCTGGTCTGATATTCCGTAGGCTCTTACTTTGCTTATCAGTCGACAGTGCGGAACTGTATCGAACGCCTTCCGGAAGTCAAGTAAAATGGCATCTACCTGGGAGCCCGTATCTAATATTTTCTAGGTCTCATGAACAAATTAAGCGAGTTGGGTCTCACACGATCGCTGTTTCCAGAATACATGTTGATTCCTACAGAGTAGCTTCTGAGTTTCCAGAAATGACATGATACGCGAGCAAAAAATTCTACAACAGATCGATGTCAGACATATAGGCCTATAGTTTTGCGCATGTGCTCGACGACCCTTCTTGAAAACTAGAACTACCCGTCCTCTTTTCCAATCATTTGGAACCTTCCGTTCCTCTAGAGACTTGCGGTACACGGTTGTTAGAAGGGGGCAAGTTCTTTCGCGTACTCTGTGTAGAATCGAATTGGTATCCCGTCAGGTCCAGTGGACTTTCCTTAGTTGAGTGATTTCAGTTCCTTTTCTATTCCTTGGACACTTATTTCGATGTGAGCCATTTTTTCGTTTGTACGAGGATTTAGAGAAGGAACTGCAGTGCTGTCTTCCTCTGTGAAACAGCTTTTGAAAAAGGTGTTTAGTATTTCAGCTTTACGCGTGTCATCCTCTGGTCGACTTATGAATCAACGTCTTGCTGGATCAGTAACCACTCTATCATCCACGTACGGCTTTCTGCAGAGTGCATCCGCCATTGTGCCAATCAGATGGAAGCAAGAGGCATGAGATCTAGGCTGTAGGGTGGATGAGGAATAACAGACTAATGAAGATTTGTGAGCTCCTCTCGGGTGAGCAGACTTCTGCGAGGCCTTGCTTTCTCATAACAAAATTACTCTTTCAGAGTCCCAGAAGGTTGCGGCTTTCTTTGGAGGAGAGGTGGGGTGACGCAGCTCCACATACTGCCGTTTTGTTTCCGGTTAGAAATGATGAACCCATGTTTCATTGCCTGTGACGATGTTTAGCAAAAACGTGTCACAATCAGTGTCGTAAAACAACCAATTAGGCACAGGTGGTCCTTCGTTGCCCGTTTCAATCTTCTGTTAGGCGGGATTGATACTTCAAGTGGTGGGAGTGTGCCAGCAATACCAATGGAGACGTCCAGTTGAGCAGCGAGGTTTTTGGCTGTAAGCCGTCGATCATCTCGGATGAGAGTCTTTTTTGATACAATAATTTACCAACAGCCGTATGTACTGTAGAAATTTATTTTATTTTATGAACTTCTATGTGCTACCAGTTTCGGCATTACATTGATGCCATCTTCAGGCCCCACTCGTCATAGTCGCAAAATCGCTACGCACGGAAGGAGCCTTATAACTGGATCCGTGAATCAAATCGTTATGCAACAGTTCTTGGTGGCCTGGCGACACAGACTCAATCTGTGTCCCCTGGCCACCAAGAACTGTTGCAGGACGATTATATGGCTCCTTCGATGTATAGCGATTTTGCGTCTATGACGAATGGGGCCTGAAGATGGCATCAATGTAATGCTGAAACTGGTAGCACATAGAAGTTCATAAAATAAAATAAATTTCTACAGTACATACGGCTGTTGGTAAATTATTGCATCAAGTAGTTCATGCCAGCCGTCCTCCCACGATCCATAATGGATCAACGAAGATCAGATGAGAGTGTCCGCACGTTCCAAAATTGCAGGAGTCACAGCTGGGAGTGACCAGCCAGCAGGCAGGTGATCGGAATAGTTTGCATGACCTTGTTGCGATGATGACAAATGCCATTCCCAACTACTCGCCTGCTTTTGTTCACTGCCAGGTCTCTGTAGGCATTCGGCATGCGCCTCTGAACGTCTGCCATTCTCCGGTTTTCCGCCAACGAAACTCGAAGACAGCTCTCATCCTGGAATGCATCTCCGTTACAGACGCCACTTTGAAGGCCACGTATCGCACCGCCACGTACCGTAATTTCATGAAACTATAGGAGGTGGAGGAGGAGGAATTTTCCCCTATGTCCAACAACTAATTATGCAATTTTTCAACCGAAATCGCCCGAGAAAAAGGTGTTTCATTAAGTATTGAACGCTCCTCGTACACTATATGTTCAAAAGTGTCCGGACACTTCTCTGTAATGTGGAATTGACCGCTGGATGACACCAGAGGCGGTTCCATCAGTATAAAAGTAAGCAAAGTGTATTGTGTTGTCCGAAGAGACGCAGTAGCGGTAAAACTGGTCGTTCAGAAGCGCTCAGTGACCTACCTGGACGTCATCACAGACATTTCAGACCTTCTAAAATTGCCCAGTTCTACTGCTCGTTATGCGATGGTGAAGTGGAAACCCAAAGGAATAGCTACAGCTAAAACAAGGCTAGGTAAATCTCACGTACTAGTGCAGAGAGATCATCGAGCATGAGGAGGGTGGATGTACAAAATCCAGTAAAGTGCGAGTACGACTCGTCCACCGTGGATTACACACAAACTTTTTACTTATGTGTACAGATAGTTCATCCACCCTGCAAGTCGAGAATCTCGACGATTTTAGCCTGTTGTCGATATCGACACTGGTGCGATACACGTCTGTCTACCGGTTCCTGGGAAAAATGGGTGGTATCAGACGAACAGACAATCGGATAAGAAACGACAAAAATATATCTTTTATGTAATAGAATTACAAATCAACCATTTTCGGATTTTTTTCTCTTCTTTACTGTGAAACGTTGCTACTTGACAAATTTCATGATTCTACTAACGCGTCATCTCTGGTAAGTCGTTCAACGCCGTTGCAAAAGCAGCCTTCTGTTTTTGTTGGAGGAGTTTTGAATATACGTCATGAGAATGATATTGGTTGTGGGTGGATAACAGCCGTAATTGTACATTATGATAATGTTAAGGATAAGCTTGCCCTTTAATCGTTCAACGAGTGGGACTTCATTGCTTATCGCACATTCCAGATGTCAGAAGTTTTTAATAGGAACATCGGAACATCTTACTTCAGTTCCAGTATGTCTTGAGATGTAGGCACTCACAATGTCCGTAAGGCTAATGAGACCAAGTCTATTTTTGAGCCGGTCGTAGTGGCCAAGCGGTTCTAGGCGCTACAGTCTGGAACCGCGCGACTGCTACGGTCGCAGGTTCGAATACTGCCTCGGGCATGGATGTGTGTGATGTCCTTAGGTTAGTTAGGTTTAAGTAGTTCTAAGTTATAGGGGACTGATGACCTCAGAAGTTAAGTCCCATAGTGCTCAGAGCCATTTGAACCATTCTGTTTTTGTATAGTTTAAAGGTGATGGTGTATGTGCAGAAATTGTAGCTGATTTTATAATGTATTATAAGAATTGTAATACGGTTTCCTATTCGGTTCGATGAGTCTTTTTGCGACTATCGAAATATGTTGTATAAATGGCCATATCTCTTGATTCCATAACTTAGGATCTTAACTTTTTTACACCGCCATGGTACCGTAGACCATCGTGTGTGATATAAATCTGAAGCTGATACATAAACTCGTTCCTGAGGAAAGGGATCTTAAGAAACGGATAACAGAAGTGATCCTGTAAAGGTTCCGTTTTTACGGCATGACAGTACACGTTGTCATAAGACAGCATCTATGAGACAATACCTCGTGAACAATAACATTCCTGAAATGCACTGGCCTTTCCAATGGAAACCTTTTGTATGAGTTAGAAGGTCAGCTTCGCTCCTCATCCCAGCATCCAAGCACCACTACCTTCTCTCGAATCGGCGTTTGAGGAAGAATGGGATGCCATTCCTCCAAAGTGAAACAACCCACAATTAAATTAATAGTGTTATTAGTGTTCTAAAAATGTAACAAATGTCTCTGGGCACTATGGAACTTAACTTCTAAGGTCATCAGTCCCATAGAACTTAGAACTACTTAAACCTAACTAACCTAAGGACATCACACACATCCATGCCCAAGGCAGGATTCGAACCTGCGACCGTAGCGGTCGCGCGGTTCTAGACTGTAGCGCCTAGAACCGCTCGGCCACATCGGCCGGTTAAAAATTTAACAGCCTAAACTTTACTGTTAATGATTTTATCCGAATGGATAACTGCAAATCCGTTTGACCGCTTCGCGAGCGGTTTCAATCGTTTGTCGCTGCTCAGTTACGCTTTAATCCAAGGACAGAGATTTTTTATTAAGTCGCGAAACGTTTGTAAGGTAAAAGGTTATATATTCACTTTAAACGCAATTGGAGGCACTCACTTCCACCATTGTACATTTCTACCCATGTTTAAGCTCAACACAGTTCAAATACGCTGAAACATCGTCACACGTTGCGAAAATCTGCACATGCTATCCTTTCACTGCAATCCATTGGTCGGCGCGGTAGACGTGAACGCTTAATATTGGCATTCCATATTTATAATCATTTCTTGGTAAACACTTGTCACTAGCCAGTATAATTCGGTTTGTTGGATGTCAACCCAGGGCGACAGGGACACGCTCTCAGCCGCTACAATATGATTCCTCCCGCTGCACCATTACAGCCGACATATCTTTACTGGCTCACCTGCGAGTCACTGATTTACAACAATAGCATTCGGTGGACGCACTCGGCATTTGACTATCGGTTCTTCCTTTATCCTCGACCTGTACCAGTAAAATACGCTTATCTTTGAGTAAGGAAGCTTGGATCCCTTACAACAGACAGACACATCACTGAAAATATCTCCAGTAGAATTCAAGGTGTCATTAAGATGAAGGACAGCCACACCACGTATTAATATCCACAATAGGCGATAAAAAGTTCATTTCGTAAAAAGTACGTTTCACTTAATCCATTTCCAAACAGTTGTTCAAGCACCTACTTAAAATGAGAGTGACAAAAACTAATTACAGTGACCGAGAAACTAGTAATTACTTTTGTGAAATCGGAGTGGTACGTGACGCACGCATACTCGGGTGGTGGGCAACGGGATAGCTTACACCTCCCCCCCCCCCCCCCCCAAGAAAAAAAAATAATAATTTTCACAAACCGAAATCTAATCGTGCCCTTCCACACAGATCGGTGTGTCAGTTGGGTATCAGTCTGAAGAAAGGCGGCACGTGTATTGCATACTGACTAGTACAGGTAGCAAATGTAGTCAGAATCATTTTTCCTGAAATCTCAAAACTATTTCGCCGTTCACCGCGAAACCTACCCAAGTTACCGCCACCTCCCCGTCCCTCACCATCACAAATCCTGGGCCTGGCTACGCTCTTCGCATGCTCGTACCTATCTAAATTGCGCAAGGAGCAAGTAAAACACATCCATCATCCTAGAAAATGAATTTCAGCTCTTAGTGCGCTGCATAAGGCAGAATAGGCGTCAAGATGTGGCACAACTCACAGTGAAGATCAGTGTTGGGGTAGGCACATGTGATTCATATCATATACACTGCCCGATAAAAAAGTGTAGCACCCAGAACACATGGTCGGATATGAATGTAACTTCGTACACCTACACACCATCGGCGTATATGTAAACCATTAGAAATGTTTCCAGAATGAGATTTTCACTCTGCAGCGGAGTGCGCGCTGATATGAAACTTCCTGGCAGATTAAAACTGTGTGCCCGACCGAGACTCGAACTCGGGACCTTTGCCTTTCGCGGGCAAGTGCAGGCTGTGGCTAAGCCATGTCTCCGCTGTATCCTTTCTTTCAGGAGTGCTAGTTCTGCAAGGTTCGCAGGAGAACTTCTGTAAAGTTTGGAAGGTAGGAGACGAGATACTGGCAGAAGTAAAGCTGTGAGTACCGGGCGTGAGTCGTGCTTCGGTAGCTCAGATGGTAGAGCACTTGCCCGCGAAAGGCAAAGGTCCCGAGTTCGAGTCTCGGTCGGGCACACAGTTTTAATCTGCCAGGAAGTTTCATTAGAAATGTAATTCTTTGTGGCACGTACATGGCCACCGGAATGCATTGGTGTTGTTCGTGTTTGGTGTTGTTATCAGGACTGGTAGTATTTATAACGGTCGTGAACACCGTCAGATGCTGAGTGATTTCTATGAAGGACACGCAAATGCCTCGTAACCGTCTGAAACAGAGCTATAAGCACCTACAGATCTTGAAAGTGGCCTCATTGTCTGTCTCCATTTGGCCAGTTGGTCGAGCTGTGCATTATCTAGATTCGTGGGGCATTCGGATGTAACAGTGACGCGACTGTGGACTGTAAGGGAAAGTGAGGGCAGCCATACTCGTCGTCAAGGATCCGGTCAACCACATCTGACCACCACAAGCGGGAATCACCTTATTGTCCATGAAGCACATTGTATCCGCTTCACGTCTGTTGACGAAGGGAATTCATTGTCATGGCACTTGCTGTGCATCCACTAAAATAATGTCAAACGTCCTGGCTGAAACTGAGAGTTTGGATGCAGTGTCCGTTTGATTCTGGGTCAAAGTGGCTCGGACAAAAATGTTCAGCGTATTGCACCTGTGTGTTACCGTACGCCTGACAAATAGTATTATCACTGACTTACTTAACATGTACCATATCTACGGGTCCCATAAAAAAATAAATATTCTGATCTTTTGCTTTCACTCTACTTCAATTTTTTCGACGTTTCCGTTTAATTGCAAGACAGTCTACTAACTTTATCATCGTTGGCGACAGATTCCTGTTACTTGCATTTCTCTCTCTTTGTCTGTTGTGCATTCAAATGGTTCATATGGCTCTACGCACTATGGGACTTAACATCTGAGGTCATCAGTCCCCTAGACTTAGAACCATTTAAACCTAACTAACATAAAGACATCACACACATCTATGCTCGCGGCAGGATTCGAACCTGCGACCGTAGCAGCAGTGCTGTTCCGGACTGAAGCGTCTAGAACTGCTCGGCCACAGCGGTCGGCTGTGTTGTACATTACACACGTACTGCTATGCAAAGACTCTCCTGCTTCAATGCCTTGAGTATCGCGTTTATGTCTTTACAGTAGCAAGATGTCCCGTTTTTGGTGACGCTCCTTGTATTCCTTTTCCGGAGAAGGAACCACTACAGCTGCATTGTTGGTCGTAATCCGAGGAACCTGCACCAGAAAAAGAAAACTGCGCAGTTCCGTTCTAGGCACGGACTGAGAACTGCGATCCTTAGTGGCCTAGTGCAACCGGCAGTATTCGCTATGTCCAATAGCCGTCGGGTAACAGCTGCCTGTGGTATCTTGCAACTGCCTTCGCTCTTCTCTTTCCAACAGCTGCCGAAAGACGTCTGTGGAAAGAAAAGCATTCTCTCTGTCTTGCATTCTGTTTCTTTTCGGCTTCATTGCAGAGATGGTACTGGTATTGGAATCTTTCTGTTGGCCCTCTATAGTAGAGCATACTTGTGCAGTTGTTCCTCTCTCCTCCGTGAACACCTTTATTACTTATCTACCTCTTGAGGAATATTCAGACGTCGACAACCGAAACTTTAAAATGTAATCACCTGATTTCATTCCAATATAAATTTATAGTGTCATTCCATTTCTTTTATGTTTCTGGAAGTTATGGCGCACCGACTTTTACTATAAATAAATTTATATGAAGTTTCACTTTTTGTTGGTTAGAGAAGAAGTGAAGGAAGATAATGGTGAAAATGCATAACTGACACTATATCACTTACGTTACTGATAAATTTAAATACCACTCATTGCTTTGAGAGAATTGGTCTAAAATGAAATCTATGCTTAATGGGGATGATATTACATTCTTTGGTAACTTTTATTCTTTTTTTGTCTTCTCAGTATTTACGACAACAATAAAGCCAACCAACGTGCGTTACATAGTTGAAACTGTCTGAAATACATAGAATTATCACGCTAAAATGGAATTTCTAGGACTTGAGCTGATTATTGATTTGACCTGAGCTTAGAGATAACTGTAACTTTTCGACTGCTGCTTAGTCCCCGGTTTCATTTCCAGAAAATGTTTAGATTGTAATAAAAATCTTCGGTAAAGGCGACCGAAGACTTCCCGTGTAAGAAGTAACCCTCAATGCGGCAGCGGCCTTGTAAAGAGAGCCGAGGAGGGACTAGAAATGTAGGGCACTCTCTTGCCCTTGAGATGCGTAAACAGCTGATGAATGCGGAACAGTCAGCAATGATATTCAGCATGAGGATGTAAAAGGCAATGGTAACCACTGCATTAAAGACAGATTATGCGTATTCAAGGAAATGTGGCCTGTAACTCAAAAGAAAGTGTCGTGATGACCTTTCCATTGGCAAAAGTTTCCGGGATGGTCCTAAATTCATATATTTGGAGCGCTGCCTCCGAGGAAAGGACAACCACGAGACACACACTGAATAAACTACGAAAGAGTAACGTTCTACGAGATAGAATTCCAGACGTCTCAATATGGTAAGAAAGCTATAAAATCTGAAAAGGGAAATGCAGAGCATCAGTATAGACGTACTAAGGAACTATGAAGTAAAATGTAAAGAAATAAAGAAGACACGAATTTGTATAATAGGAGTAAGATCAGTTATAAATAGGAAGTTAGGGCATAGCGTGAGTTGATTTGAACAGTTGAGTGATTGTGTTATTCTTGTCAGTATCGAGAACAAACTAACATCAGTAACACTAGTCTAGGTATACATGCCGACGTCATAAGCAGGAGTTTATAGGATAGAGTGTATAAGGACCTTGAACGTTAACTGAATATATAGAGGGAGATGTAAATCTAATAATCGTAGGGGGTTTGGACGATATAATAGGAGAAGAGATATGAGACAGAATTGCTGGAGAATACGTGTTCGGCAGTAGAAATGAAAGAGGAAAAAAGCTACTTAAGTTCTGAAACAAACTTCAGCGTACATTTTGAGAATAACAAGACAAGGAGATTAAGGAAATGGCAATTACTTTACATGGGTACACATGAGTAGGTACCCTTAGGAAAGGCATAGAGATACGGGCGGATTCAGTCTGGTTTACATAATGGTCAGACATAGATTCGAAAATCAGAGTACTGGAGTAATGAGGAATGACGAAGTGCATTTGAAGCTCTTTAGACTGTCGATAAAGCGATACTGTATACCACAGTTCAGTTAAACTGAAGAGTAACTGAAATCCGTAAAATGGACAATCACAGAAGTTGGAGATACAATTATAGGTATCACGAATTTAATGGCGGAAAACCGTGGGTAGCAGAAGAAATGCTTCAACTGATCGACGAAGGAAAGAAATTTAAAAATCAGTAAAATAAAGACACACAGAAACACAAGTCATGTAGAACATCAGTAAGACGTGCGGGGAAGTTAATGCGACATGGATGCAGAGAAAACGTGAAGATATCGAAAGAACTGAGTGTCTAAAGGAGAGACGCAGCTTATAAAACAGTTAAAATAGCTGCCTGTGAAATTAAAACCTAAAGGCGTCACCATTAAAAGTGCAAAAGAAATTCCATTTTTTCATGCTGAGCAGAAAGTAGGAGAGGCTAGAGAGATACTGACAGAAGTGGAGCCCTGAGGACAATTCGTGAGTTGGGCCTGGGTAGCTCAGTCAGGAAGAGCATTGCCCGTGAAGTCATGGTTCCGGATTCAAGTCCCCGTCCTGTGCAAAGCTTCAGTTGGTTGACTTGGGGGAGGGGACCAAAGGGATCATCTCGGCATTTGCCTAAAGCGATTTAGGGAAATAACGGAAAACCTAAATCAGGATGGCCGGAAGCGGGTTTGAACTGTCGTCCTCCCGAATGCGAGTCCAGTGTGGTAACACTGCCCCACCTCGCTCGGTGCACGGTTTCGACATGCCAGGAAGTTTGGTAATAGCGTATTCTCTGATGCAGACTGAAATATTAATTGTGGACGTATTATTTTGTTGTGTGATGTCCTTAGGTTAGTTAGGTTTAAGTAGTTCTAAGTTCTAGGGGACTGATGACTATAGATGTTAAGTCCCATAGTGCCCAGAGCCATTTTTATTATTATTTTGTTCCTGTGTCTGTTTTCTCCGGTTTGGACACCATGCACCGAACGAACGATTGAGATGCGCCTTGTATTTATTTCGGTGATGCCAAGTTGCGACATAAACACACTACGTCATTAATATAACTGCTGCTATAGTATTACAGTCTGTGCATAAATGTGTATATTTTTTCACTATTTGTAGTGATGATAAATCTTTCTATGTGTACTTTCTATATGATAAATTGTTAATTATATTACTGATTAATGCGTAGGAATTGATTGGTAAAAATATATCATCAGGGAAGGATGAGCTGGAGAGAAATCGGTCTGTGTACATGAGGTGGTTAGCGAGCCAGAGTAAAAGGTCTAACGGCTAGTAGTGAGCGCGCTAACAGAGGGATGGCTACCAAACAGTCGTTAGTCTTTGCATTGTCAACACCATGGAGTGGAAGCGAGGCCAAATTTCTGCAGGTTCACTGTAAATGAGTTACGGATTGACGCATTACCAACTTATTCAAGCATGGAATGTTTATACAACGCTCTATGTCCTTTGAAAGTGGAGATGCTGTATATCTGTATTACAGCAGTTTGTGTAATAACCGACGCTTTCCCATTACTAATTGATGCAATCACCGCTGCAGCTCAACGCATCGTCGCCTCCACGTAATTAGGCATAGGAAAACTGAGCGATTAAAACTGATACCTGTATTTTAATTCCGAATAACCGGTATTTTGGTACTTCATTGATGTCGGTTATAATAGGTGTTTTTTTTATTTTTTGCTAACAACCAAGTAAAAAACAGAAATATCAGTTAACGATAATAGCAGTACTAACATTTTTTCATTTTTAATTAAACCATATTTAAAAAATTAGATAATTTTTATTCATAAAACTAGCTTTTGTTTGAAATATTGCGTTATTTTGGAAAATGTGTAGAGCGATCAGTGCCGTTTTAATAATAATGCCAACAGAGACGAGCAACAAACTGGTGACACAAGAATTGGCACTGCATTGCTGAGACAATAACATCCAGGTTGCCGTCTGAGACGGCTTGAGGTACGCGTGTGCGTTCAGAGTGTGAGACTTACCCCCACTGCTCTATACGGTAGTTTCTCGCTGTCGTCACCAGACATCCATTGTACTAGACAATGACATCAACCCCTGTATGGAAATATTTTTATGGAGTGACGTGGTATTGAATCACAGTTCTCCATTTACTTTAAAAGATTTCAAGTCTGACTACGATTTCTATGAAATAATAAAAGAGAAAGGAAATTATGTTAACAGTAGTAAATTAAAAACTTCACAATTTATTATACAAAAAAAAAACAGTAAGTAGCCAATCTGCCGCCTGTGTCTAGAAAATATGCCTTCATCTGCGGGTAGCCCTTGAAAACGGATAAATTAATACGAAAAATATTCTTCTAATTCAGTTTTCACCATTTAGCACTAACTGTTCGTAGCGCCCAGGCAGTGTACGAACCCTGACTTTAACGTTATTTTTAACAGAGTTTCATAAATTAGAATCAATAGGAGAATACTGTTGATTTTTTGTAGTATTCAACCACTTATCAGCTTTCAAGAAAAGCAACGAACTGTGGACGGACTAAATTTTCTTTTACACACATCAAAAAGTTTTGCATCACCTCGGTTCTGAGAGTTCCGGATCCTGTACAGAAAACTGGAATAGAGATCAACATAAACATCATTTGCACCCTTTTTATTGCTCATGAAAACCACACATTGCATGTTGTACGACCATACAGCGAGACCTTCAGAGGTGGTGGTCCAGATTGCTGTACACACCAGTACTTCTAATACCCAGTAGCACGTCCTCTTGCATTGATGCATGCTTGTATTCGTCGTGGCATACTATCCACAAGTTCATCAAGGCACTGTTGGTCCACTATGTCCCACTCCTCAACGAAGATTCGGCGTTCATCCCTCAGAGTGGTTGGTGGGTCACGTCGTCCCAAAACAGCCCTTTTCAATCTATCCCAGGCATGTTCGATAGGGTTCATGTCTGGAGAACATGCTGGTCACTCTAGTCAAGCGATGTCGTTGTCCTGAAGGAAGTCATTCACAAGATGTGCGCGATGGGAGGCGCGAATTGTCGTCCATGAAGAGGAATGCCTCGCCAATATGCTGCCGATATGATTGCACTATCGGTCGGAGGATGACATTCACGTACTGTACAGCCGTTACGGCACCTTCCACGACCACCAGCGGCGTATGTTGGCCCCACATAAAGCCACCCCAAAACAACAGTGAACCTCTACCGTGCTGCACTCGCTGGACACTGTGTCTAAGACGTTAATCCTAACCGGGTTGCCTCCAAACACGTCTCCCACTGTTGTCTGGTTCAAGGCATATGCGTCACTCATCGGTGAAGAGAACGTGATACCAATCCTGAGCGCCCATTCGGCGTGGCGTTGGACCCATTTGTACCATGCTGCATGGTGTCGTGGTTGCAAAGGTGGACCTCGTCATGGACGTCGGGAGTGAAGTTGCGCATCATGCAGCCTATTGCGCACAGTTTGAGTCGTAGCACAACGTCCTGTGGCTGCATGAAAAGCATTATTCAACACGGTGGATTTGCTGTCAGGGTTCCTCCGAGCCATAATCCGTAGGTAGCGATCATCCACAGCAGTAGTAGCCCATGGGCGGCCTTAGCAAGGCATGTCATCAACAGTTCCTGTCCCTCTGTATCTCCTCCATGTCCGAACAACATCGCCATGATATACTCCGAGATGCCTGGACACTTCCCTTGTTGAGAACCCTTCCTGGTACAAAGTAACAATGCGGACGCGACCAAACCGCGGTGTTGACCGTCTAGGCATGGTTGCACTACAGACAAAACGAGCCGTGTACCTCCTTCCTGGTAAAATGACTGGAACTGATCGGCTTTCGGACCCCCTCTGTCTAATAGGCGCTGCTCATACATGGTTCTTTATATCTTTGGTTGCGTTTAGTGACATCTCTGAGCAGTCAAAGGGACTATGTCTGTGATACAATATCCACAGTCAACGTCTATCTTCAGGAGTTTTGGGAACCAGGGTGATGCAAAACTTTTTTTGATGTGTGTATATGCCTATTTAATTTAATATTTTGACATCTATGTGTCCTGAAACAGAGTCGGTCAAAATTTTTCAACCTTTGTTCCATTCCTACGTTTATCAGAGGAATTAATGGGAATAAAAAACCGAAAACCGGTTATTTCAGAAACTGGTTAATTTGAGCAGTTATAACTTTCGGGTTAAAATGACGTGGAAAAAATCCATATAACCGATAACGGTTCTTTCAGTGATAACCACTCCCTACACGTAACCTACTGTTTGTTTAGACATGTAAAAAAGCATGAATCAGTATATTCTTTAATATGATCTAATAGATTTGTCAAATTTTTATATTGGTATGATACGAGACTGTTATTGACCTTAGTCGTGTGACTAGTACTAGGACCCTTCTTTACTTATCCCTGAAGTTATCTAAGTGTCCATAATGTCGAATCTAATCACAAAAGGACTATTTGATTATGTTAATAATAATAACAGAAGTGATTTAAATATGAGTAAAAGATTGTCTTTCTTAGATTGCATAATAGGAACTGTAAATTTATTAATTGAAGAAAATAACTAACATACTGTTTCATTATGTTTTGAAATCATTCTTGAATGCACAGTTGATACAAAGGTTGAAAGCATTTCTGCTTTAAGACTATTCCAAATCAATGTTATAATGTGTTTTCCTATTGAGAGGGCCCCCATGTTATAGACGTTACGTAAACTGATTTCTTGATAACATACTGTCAGAGAGATATACTTTCAGAGTTAAACGGTTCAGTAAACCAAGTTTTGTGATGGAGAGCCATACACAAGCTGTTGTTAGTGACTGCTTTGGCGAAACTGCTCTCAATCCTAGAAGGTTCCATTTCATCTAATAAATCTCCGACGCCTAACAATTGTTAACTCTTATTTCAAATTTAAATGTCCGAATTGGACTGGCGACATTATTTTACCTAGTTACAAATAATTACAACTCCTAAGTAAATCTGTTTTCAGTTACTGCCTTCTAATCTATAGACTGTGAGCATGTGGGTTTTATTTTGCCAAGTTGCGCAATGGATTGACCCAACAAGTATTCTTTGGCTCCGTCAAGAAATAATTTCCACCTCACACTATTACAGAAGTCAGAAAGATGCTCCTAATGTACCAACAAGAACTGCTTGAAAAACATTCAACAACAAATATCTTCTGGAGTCGTCCACTGTAAGGAAAAGACACAAAAATATTGTATATTCTTACGTAAGTAGTGGATTACTTGGGTACTGGAGTATTGCTAGTTAGTGTAAGAAAAACATTAAATGAACGAAAAATATTATTTATTGCAAAAAAATTCTTAGAAATCAAGTGAAACTTTTTTGTATAAATTAATAAATTTCCAGGTTCTTTTTGGAACAGTAGATTGCCTCTTATGGATAGGAATGCTATTAATTTACAAAGTATGGAAAGGTTCTTTTCTCCCATCTCTTTAAGAATGTTACTTACTTTGCAGAATGGCTGAGAGCTGCACCTCCACAACTTGAATAAACTTTCTAGGTACGGTCAAGGCTGTCACATGAGAAATGTAATGGAGTGTACTGTTATGGAGCACAGATAGGGCTTGCATACACTGTAGTGGACAATACCGTGAGCTGTGATGACTGCTACCTGTGTCGCTCGCTGCTGACAAATAACCCAACTATCTCTTTCTATCTGGAATGACCTTCGCTAATCAAACTCTCCCTATGCCTTGATCAAGTCAAGAACTCCTATCTGCCCCTAGGCTAACTGTTGGCATGGTACACCGGTCAGATAACCAGTCTACTGTGATGCCACTCAATATTCACTCGCCGGCATTTAACTAGTACTCTGTCCGTGTTCACACCACACAATAAGTGTGGCGGCCAACACAGTGAACAACACTTAATCGCGAGTGACTCAATATAATCACTCTGATTCACTAATGACAGAGGTGCTGTCCCAGTGAAGTACTGAGGACAGACTTTGTTCCTCGCTCTTTTGCATACACGTACGAATGCACTCACTCTCGTTATGTGTTCCTGCTCAAAGAGCGACAATGGAATAGCCGCTTTTTCTGTCTTCCCTCACTCCTCCGGCTCTTTGTGTCAGAAACATTCTGCCAATCAGCGTTGCTCTTTTAAATGGGAGAATGACATTTCGTTTAAGTCGACCAATGCAAAAAGATGTAACATCCCCTTTAGATATATACTGTCCTCATGTGAGAACTCCGTAACTACGCAGTCATTCCATCAAAAAATGCGTCATCTGGGAGCTCCCACACAATGTACCAGAATTTGCTTTTAAGTCGAACACAGGGGTTGTTATCCTTTCACTCTGGTAAAAGCTGTACTCTCTCTGGGTGGTCGTTCCGGCCAACGTAGGTGTGCACCGACCCACCCCTCTGAAGGGACGGGCCTCCCAGCAGGCCGGCCGCCACCCTAGAACGAAAATTCCTGTGGCCGTCATCTTGTGTACCCCAGCCTCGACTTTTTCAACCTTGGTGCGCACTTGCGATTTACTTATTAGATTTGCATATCGCTTACATGAATTCATACAAAACTGACTCTACCTCATCGAGTTTGGGTTCAAATGAAGCGTCTTGGTGTGCAGAATACGATTGTGAGGACGGAATATGTAAGAAATGAAGATCAGGAGACCATGCCACCTTACAAGACCTATTCTCCTGCACAAAATAACGTGTTTTGGAAACGAAAATAATAGACCGATTGTTTAAAATCCTTTAGTTTCACGATAAGGGTCATAAATACTGTAAAAGAGAGTCACTAACTTACTCCTATTATAAGAGATATTATAAAGTGTTGTTCTTACTGTTGCTGTTGTAGCCTTCAGTGCGAAGACAAGTTTGATTCAGAAGTTCACACTATTCTATTGTACATTAGTCTCTGCATCTGTCGGTAGTTACTGCAACCTACATCCATTTGAATCTATTTACTGCAGTCAAATCTTGGTCTCTTTCCACATTCTCTTCACCCTACACTTTGTCAAAACATACCATGAGTATCATTTCTTCTCAGTTAGATTCAGTACAAAATTCATTAGTTATTCGATCTACCAGTTTAATCTTCAGCATTCTTAAAATCGAATTTCAAATAATTGTGTTTTCTTATTTACTGCACTGCTTATCATCATTTCACTTCCATACAATAATACACTCAAAATGAATACCTTCAAGAAAGACTTCCTAACACTTGAATTTATATTGTACGTTAACAAATTTCTGCTTTCCATAGACCCCTATTTTCTATGTCTCTTCTGCTTCAGCTATCGTCAGTTATTTTGTAACTGATCTACTATTCTACTGCTGTTAGTGTCTCATTTCTGGATTAATTCCCTCAGAATCGCCAAATTTATTAGACTAACTTCCATTACCCATATTTTACTTTTGTTAATGTTCATCTAATTATCTTTTTTTAAACAATATCTAGTCCATTAAACTGATCTTTCAAGTCCCTTGCCGTTTCTGACAGAATTACAGTGTCATTGGCAAACCTTGTAGTTTTTATTTCTTCCGTTTCTAAATTTCAGCTTGGTTACCTTTACTGCTCGCTCATTGCACACATTTAATAACGTCGGGGATGGTCTACGTAACTGTCTGATTCCTTCTCAACTGCTGCTTCCCTTTCATGCCCTTTTACTATAATATCTGCATTCTGGCTTACATACAACTTGCTCATAATCTCTCGCTTTTTTTCTTTTTATCCTGATACCTTCATAATAATACAGAGTGTACTCCGATCAACAGGGTCAAAAGTTTTGTCTAAATCTACAACTGGTGTAAACGGATGATTGACTCTCACCAACTTAGCTTCTAGGATACATCGTAGGGTTAGTGTTGATTAATGCATTCTTCCATATCTAGTGGACATACAAAGATCTTCCCTAAGGTCGATTGCTACCGGTCTTTCAGTTTTTCTGTAAACAGCTCCTGTCAGTATTTTGTAACAAAGGTTATTAAACTGAGAGTTCGGTAATATTCACATCTGTCACCACCTGTCTTCTTGAAGTGTAAATAACGGAAAGTGTGAGGTCATCCACATGAGTGCTAAAAGGAACTCGTTAAACTTCGGTTACACGATAAATCAATCTAATCTAAAAGCTATAAGTTCAACTAAATACCTAGGTATTACAATTACGAACAACTTCAATTGGAAGGAACACATAGAAAATGTGGGGAAGGCTAACCAAAGACTGCGTTTGATTGGCAGGACACTTAGAAAATGTAACAGACCTACTAAGGAGACTGCCTATACTACGCTTGTCCGTCCTCTTTTAGAATACTGCTCCGCAGTGTGGGATCCTTATCAGACAGGACCAACGGAGCACATCGAAAAAGTTCAAAGAAAGGCAGCACGTTTTGAATTACCGCGAAATATGTGAGAGAGTGACACAGAAATGATACAGGATTTGGGATGCACATCATTAAAAGAAAGGCCTTTTTCCTTGTGACGGAAGCTTCTCACGAAATTCCAATCACCAACTTCCTCCTCCGAATGCGAAAATATTATGTTGACACCGACCTGCATAGGGAGGAACGGTAACCAAGATAAAATAAGGGAAATCAGAGCTCGTATAGAAAGATATAGGTGTTCATTCTTTTCGCGCACTATACCAGAGAGGAATAATAGAGAATTGTGAAGGTGGTTCTATGAACCCTCTGCCAGGCACTTAAATGTGATTTGCAGAGTATCCATGTAGATGTAGATGACCCATCTACTAATACTACTACAAGTACTAGAGAATCTGTGCTGTGTTTGTTAATTCAACCTGTAGATGGTTCTTTCCTCAACTGGATCCGCTCTCAAACTATTCCGGCCTACACTCATTGTTTCCTGGATTCCTTGAGCGTCGGTCAGCACGACAGCAACGTTTCCACTATAACGAGCGATTCCACTAATCACTGTTACGTCTTGAAATCCACACTTCCATGACCACTTACACCAACGCAGTGTACATTCTTGAGAAACTATTAAATTCGTTGGTCGCCGACCCCAGCTGTCGTCTCCTCGTCTGCAGAGTATGTGATCTTGCCGGGATCGCAACAAGTGGACGTGTAGTTGAATGCCTTTCTGGATGCTGCAGCTGCAAAATCGTGGGAGATGCGCCAGCTCAACTCGCTCCTTAGTGCTGCTTTGGGATCCAACATCCTTAATGCCTGACACCCATTACGTGCCACATCTTCGTAGAACGCGCAGTGTTCTGGTGTACCCATACTGCCGCAAGCGCAGCTATATCTGTCTTTTGGCTTTCTATAAATACGTAGCGTGCGGGCCATGGTCAGTCAGGTAATTTATCGATCCACTCGGCAGGCTAAGAAATCTCATTTTTAGTCTTTCCTTGATGTTAGGGAGAAATTAGTATGGTCTCCTACCTGTGCTTGAAGTGGCCCTTTAATTTTTGCTACGGTTTTAATAGGCGATCTTTCATCAACCCTTTCGTATCGGCCTCAGTTCAAAGCATCTTTCGTACACACATTTGATTGCCTTTCTTTTAACAGCCAAAGTCTCCCTTTTTCCTAATTTCCATGGGTATGTTCCTAGAATTAGAATTCGGGGTAACGCATTAGGCGCCCGTCAATCTTAATAGCATACCTCATTGAACTCTTCTCACTAATAAAGGGGGCTACACTATCTCAATCTATGAGCCCAAAAGCTCGCACCATATCCTGCGATTGATGCTAATAGAGACTGGTGGTATGCTCTGATTGTTTTCAAGGAAGCCGAAATTAAATATTTGCAGTGATTATAATTGATTCATCACGTTCGTGCCTTTCCTGCCTGCTTCCCGTATATGATGTGCAAAGGCACGACATCCAGAAATACTCCTAACTATTTCGTGAATGAGCTTCTCCTAATCGTTCTATTCTTAAATTTTGTTTTAAGGTTTCTTGCTGTGTTTCATTTCGGTAGTAAGTTCGTTGTTTTGTGAAGCAGCCATCAGGTTGATGTCTTTTGGAGTCACAACTTAACAACGTACAGCACGTCATCTGCAGATGCTACCAGTCTGCTTATGTCGGCGCCATCTGTAACATCTGTAGTATGGACTCCAATGCAGCATTCGAAAACTCTGATCAACACGCTGATCCCTGCGTACAGCCTTTTGTTATTGTCTTCGTTATTTTCTTTCCTGGGCATATTAAAAAAGAATATCGCCCGTGGCAATAATCTCTCAGGCACTTCTAAAGCGCTTCTGGAAACCCCAACTTCCTAAGACGACCAAAGAAAGACGGCCACTATAGGTTATCGAAAGCGACAGCAATATCGATCATCATCGCCAGAGCTTCGATAGATTAGATTAGATTAGTACTTGTTCCATAGATCATGAATACGACACTTCGTAATGATGTGGAACGTGTTAGGTTAATAAAAGGTGTCTATATAAGATACTACATTACAAAAAATATTACATGACACTAAGTTTTTTTTGTGCGGGCGGGGGAAATTACCCACGTACTATATCCAAAAATTCACCTAATGAGTAGAAGGAGTTGCCATTCAGAAATTCTTTTAATTTCCTTTTAAATGCTATATGGATATCTGTCAGACCTTTGATGCTATTAGGTAAGTGACCAAAAACTTTTGTGGCAGCACAATTTACCCCCTTCTGAGCCAAAGTTAGATTTAACTTTGAATAGTGGAGATTATCCTTTCTCCTAGTGTTGTAGCCATGCACACTGCTATTACTTTTGAACTCATTCGGATAGTTCATAAGTGAATATATATATTGTGAGGCTACAGTGAAGATCCCTAGCTCTTTAAATAAGTGTCTGCAGGATGATCTTGGATGAGCTCCAGCAATTAATCTGATTGCACGCTTTTGTGCAATGAACACTCTTTTACTCAATGATGAGTTACCCCAGAATATGATGCCATACGAAATCAGAGAATGAAAATACACGTGGTAAGCTAATTTACTGAGATGTATATCACCAAAATTTGCAATGGCCCTAATTTTGGCGATATTCGGAAACATTGCAGGCCAGTCCATCGTGGACACCCCATTGTCTTGACGGCTGCGATGTTTCTGATCATTATCCTATTGAAGCACCCACCGTTTGAACCAAATATCTGCATAATGGATCTCGGAATTCATTTTTGATAAATATTGTACATTTTTTCAGCGTTTAAATTGGCTGTAAATGAGGGCAAATAGCCAAAACTCAGTTTAGGTAAACATCCCCAAACATTCACTTTTAATGGGTGCATGACAGTCCGTTGAAGCAAACTTTCACGCTTGGTACAGGAGGCTTTTGAAAAAGGAGACCACGCCCAAAAAGATCATTTACAAAGAACAGTGTCTCGTGACGCTTTAGGTATTTTGCACTGATTTTAAAGTGCAACTGACAGAACAAAACATTTAACTCTCACGCTGTTCATCTACACACTGTGCAAAATCGCATTGAGTACAGATTCGAGAACATTACCGGAGATGTCAGTGGGATGTTACATTTAAAATTATGGCGTACACTTTCTTGTGGAACTGACTGCATTAACTATGTCTTCAGTTGACCTGAATGCCCACCGCTGAGGGCTCATGCCGTACAGCAGTCTATGATCTCGTAATCTGTTGCATAACATACTTACGTGGATATGGTGTCTGACCTGTCGGACATGTCCGAAAGAACGGACACCATATCCATATGAGTATATAGTTCTGGCAATACTGGCCATGACCTTCTTCTTCTGTGCAGATACACGCATATTCTCCGCTCTTACGGGACTTGGTAAGAATGTCTTCCACGAGTAATGATGAGTTGGGGTGGGACACTAAGAATGTAGTGTGTGGACACAGAAGGTGAGAATGTGGGTCTCACGGGAGGCGTGCGCGAGACAGTCCCTGCACTCGCTCTATCCTCTGTGCCCTCGGTGGCTCAGATGGATTGAGCGTCTGCCATGAAGCTAGAGATCCCAGGTTCGAGTCGCGGTCGGGGCACACATTTTCACCTGTCCACCGATTATAATAGGTATTACAAATGCGTGGGCTGCAATAATAACATTATAAATCTGGTCATCTCCAATTAGAGATCCTGATTGACCAAGTTCAGCACGAATAAATATTCTTATCGATGTTCCTACTATTCCTGCTCAGGCTCCAAATAGAAACTATAAAGTACCAATGTCCTTATGGTTTGTTGAGAATAATCATTTTTGCGGTAAGATGGCTGAATTTTAGGTGGTAGACAGTAAATCTACTTATGAGATATTTTCTCTCTTGCCGTATTTTTGTCATATATTCAATTATGATTCTAGATTGCAATTCTAGAGGTGTAAAGTTTTACTATGGCCTAAAAGATTATTCTTTTAGTTGTAAGTTTGAAGGTTATTAGTTTAATTAACTTAGTATAATGAGTTTAAGTTTGATGTTGAAATCAATCCTATTGTTGAAATTATTACGGTCATAGGAAGAATAATTATTGATTTTTGAAACTGTATCTTTATAGATCATGAATTTTCTGTATATGACATATTTAAGGCTCAGAATCTAATAGGTATGTAATAATAAAGTGTTATTGTAGTTAATACGACTATAATAGTTATAATAGTTGTTATGTTGTTTTCTATTAATGATTGTATTACAATTCATTTTGGTAGGGATCCAAGAAATGGTGGTAAACCACCTAGAGATAGAAGAGATAAGAGTATTATGAATTTAATTTCAGTTTTTATATTTCTGGCTGAATAAATCTGGTTTGTAAAGAAAAGATTTATTTGCTTGAATAGTAAAACCATGATTAGACTTACAGGGTTATTACAAATGATTGAAGCGATTTCACAGCTCTACAATAACTTTATTATTTGAGATATTTTCACAATGCTTTGCACACACATACAAAAACTCAAGAAGTTCTTTTAGGCATTCACAAATGTTCGATATGTGCCCCTTTAGTGATTCGGCAGACATCAAGCCGATAATTAAGTTCCTCCCACACTCGGCGCAGCATGTTCCCATCAATGAGTTCGAAAGCATCGTTGATGCGAGCTGACAGTTCTGGCACGTTTCTTGGTAGAGGAGGTTTAAACACTGAATCTTTCACATAACCCCACAGAAAGAAATCGTATGGGGTTAAGTTGGGAGAGCGTGGAGGCCATGACATGAATTGCTGATCATGATCTCCGCCACGACCGATCCATCGGTTTTCCAATTTCCTGTTTAAGAAATGCCGAACATCATGATGGAAGTGCGGTGCAGCACCATCCTGTTGAAAGACGAAGTCAGCGCTGTCGGTCTCCAGTTGTGGCATGAGCCAATTTTCCAGCATGTCCAGATACACGTGCCCTGTAACGTTTTTTTCGCAGAAGAAAAAGGGGCTGTAAACTTTAAACCGTGAGATTGCACAAAACACGTTAACTTTTGGTGAATTGCGAATTTGCTGCACGAATGCGTGAGGATTCTCTACCGCCCAGATTCGCACATTGTGTTTGTTCACTTCACCATTAAGAAAAAATGTTGCTTCATCACTGAAAACAAGTTTCGCACCGAACGCATCCTCTTCCATGAGCTGTTGCAACCGCGCCGAAAATTCAAAGCGTTTGACTTTATCATCGGGTTACAGGGCTTGTAGCAATTGTAAACGGTAAGGCTTCTGCTTTAGCCTTTTCCGTAAGATTTTCCAAACCGTCGGCTGTGGTACATTTAGCTCCCTGTTTGCTTTATTCGTCGACTTCCGCGGGCTACGCGTGAAACTTGCCCGCACGCGTTCAACCGTTTCTTCGCTCACTGCAGGCCGACCCGTTGCCCGTTGATTTCCCTTACAGAGGCATCCAGAAGCTTTAAACTGCGCATACCATCGCCGAATGGAGTTAGCAGTTGGTGGAGCTTTGTTGAACTTCGTCCTGAAGTGTCGTTGCACTGATATGACTGACTGATGTGAGTGCATTTCAAGCACGACATACGCTTTCTCGGCTCCTGTCGCCATTTTGTCTCACTGCGCTCTCGAGCGCTCTGGCGGCAGAAACCTGAAGTGCCGCTTCAGCTGAACATAGCTTTATGAGTTTTTCTACGTATCTGTAGTATGTCGCGACCATATGTCAATGAATGGAGCTACAGTGAATTTATGAAATCGCTTCAATCATTTGTAATAGCCCTGTAGTAGTGAATAAATAATAAAGTATAGTTCTCAGATGTTTTCTCTGACTGTTATGGATCTAATTATTCACCCTAAATGTCTAATTGAAGAATATGCAAGAAGTTGGCGTAGAGATGCCGTCGGCAGCTAACGGTATTAATATAATTCTAATTTCGTTCTAGGCGGCTGCAGATCATTAGTGATGTCTGTTCTGTTCACGAGATGTCCGAAAGAACAGACACAGTATCCATATAAGTATATAGTTCTGGCAATACCAGCCATGACCTTCTTCTGTTGTGCGGATTATTAATATAATTCTGATTTCTTGCATAATACTTTCTCTGCAAGGGAACTCAGTTATTCGTTGGTAATGCCGTCTGCTGCAAGTGTCGTATTGGGTTTAGCTCAGTCGCGTTTTCTCGTGTCGTCAACCGATGACGGATCGACAGGTCGGCGGACCGTTCAATACTGTCCTGTTTGTGTCTGTGTGCTGTCGCAGGGCCTGTGCGTGTCGTGCCTGTTCTGCTTCGCGAACGTGGACGTGCACGGCGCGTTGCGTCCGCTGCTGTGCCGGCTGTGGGGGCGGCAGCGCGCAGCCTCGATGCACACGCAGAGCCGCGACGTCTGCGTCTGACGCCGCCGGCCAGCGCGCCGACACCGCATCTGACGCCAGGCCGGGGGCGGCGCCGGCGGCGGGGGCGGCGCCAGCCGCAGCCTCCGCTCTCCGGAGCCGCCGCCGTCTCCGCCTCTGCTGCGCCACGCCGTCAGCGTCGTCTGACGCCGAGGCGCCTGCCTGGAACGTAGCAGACAGACATTCTTGTAGCTCGACAGGGGCTTCTGGTGCGCTGGCAAGTGACTGCGTCTTGTGATTCCTTAGGACAGACAGACAATAAACTTCTCTGACAGTGCATTGTCATCGTTCCCGCTTATGTAACGTTAGGAATATATAGACAGGTAGCTGATTAAGATGAATTTCGCTACAACTTGAAACTGTTTGTGTTCACAGACTTATGTTCTTTGCTTGTGCTGCTGTTCGGCTGAGACATGTGGGAGCGTCTCAGGAACCATCTCAGAGTTTCAACTTTACAGGCGCTCTGTTTCTTTTGCAAAGAACCAAGACTTATGAAACTGTTGCACTGCTTCCGGATCGCGTCTGAAATGGAACATCTTACGATTTCTGTTCACACACTCTCAAATCTTATTGCACTGTCCCACCCAGACCTCAAGACAATTTATGAAAGTCTTAGACAGTCTAGCTATTGTGTACGTCCAGTATCCTCAAATTAGGGGCCGCGACCGCAGCGGCATCGCGTCAGTCTTCAGGAATCACTTAATCATCTGGAAGAAACTAGTTTTAGGAATGTTTTAGTCTTTCAATGGCTGTAAAAAAGAACGACCTCTGAAACGATGCTCAGAGCTAAAAAATAATATAATCTTCTTTTTGTATCAGTTAGATTGTGAATATGTAAATTTCTAACACTATCCAAATTGGCTTTTCAAATTATGCTGACATTTATACAAGGTGATTCAGCTGCCCCTACCGATGTCGTTTTATGCAACCCGCAAAGTTATATCTGGCCTTCAAAACCACACTAGAGATAGTCATATTCTCTCGCTTGCTACACGCAAACTGTTTTATCATACAGAAAAATGAACAGAAACTTTTAGTAGGGAATTTTATATAGTGAAATTTTGTACTGGGACACGTTTTCTCTAGAGGCCGTAGTATTCGATTTATCCAAGAAAAACGTACAAAAGTAACCTTCAAACGCACCCCAACTCCAACACTCAGACTTCATCAGTCACGATATCTAGTATGTAGTTCATGGCACTCCTTCCTACGACCGTGCAAAATTTTGCGATTGCACCGATTAATTCGATGTTTTTTAGTCTTCGCTGACTGGCCTTATTTCGTCATCAACTTAGTCGAGTCACTTACAGATTGAAAAACTGACTTCAATTATTATTGGTTCCTCCGTCTTAAGGTTGGTGCAATTAAGTAAAGAGAATTTTACACCAGACGTTTTTCGCTTATGTTTACAAAGCATCTTCTGTGGACATTGGTATTTCTGCCTCTTTTCTACATATTTATCAAACCATAGCTTATTCCCTCTTAGTTATCAGAGACTGATGACGAAAGAAACTTTGTTACACATATACACTGTGCAGTTTTTGCCTTTTTGCACTTTTTCTTACGCTGCATTTGCGTTATTTACACTTCCCCTTACTTTTGAAAATAGCACTGAAGTTATGTGTATTCCAACTCCTTGTTTGTCAGGAACTGCCTTTCTGGATTACGACTCATTACATCCTTCCTGAAGTCTGAGGGTATTTCGGCTGTCTAGTAAGTCCTGCATGCTGTCAAGGCCACCTCTCCGAAAGAACTCAATAATGCGTAGGGAATGTCATCTACTCCATGGGCCTTGTTTTGGCTAAGATGTTTCAGTGCTCTATCAAATTCTTCTCGTAATTTCTTACCTCCCAACTTCATTTAATCTCTCTTCTCGATGTAATACTGTCTGAGAGTCAAGTTTCCTTGTAAAAAGATCATCTGTATATTCCTGCCACTTCAGCGTTCCCTTCTTTAATTAGAACAGGATTGGTATTAACAAAACATAACGTAAGCAGTCACAATTTTTTTTATTTACTACCTTTTTTCGGAGGCTTTGCTCTATCTTCAGATGGCAGCTCCAGTATTTACCTCTGCTGCAATACTTCTGCGAAGCCAACAATGTCTGCATATCTGCCGTCATGAGTATCATCCATATGTACTTTCTTCAAGTACGCTCCATTAAAGTTCGTAAACGGTGAATGTGTTAAATTCAAATGCAAAGTTCTCGAGAAAAGCACAGAATGGTGATGCCCTGAACTATAGATATTCGGATAGTGCTGGTTCCCGGAAGCAACCCACCCTAAGTGAACAATTGAACTTCCACCTGATGATGGCGCAAACACTCCGAAACTCGTCGTAAACAAAGAACTTAAAATGTATTGACTGGTTACAGTGTGTTTAAATTTTTACTTTAAAGCGTCACAGAAACAGCCTACCAAACATGTGTGTGCATAAATATCTTTTGGTTTCTTTGAAAAGTAATTTTCCGGAGTTTTTGTATCAGAACCAAAAATTAATCAGATTGGTTTCAGAATCCTTTTCCCATGTCAATGCAACACATAAAATACATGTAACTAAAATCTCAGGAAAAATTTGCAGAACTGCCCTGAGACTCAGAACACAAACTTGAACTTTCAACAAAAACTTTGAAGAGTTTTTAGATTAGTGATAAGTAATTGTATGATTTAGCCACGGTTGTTCTTCTGCCATATAGGACCAATCATTGATGTCATCGTGTAGAAACTAGTATACCGCCTGTTTTATACGCTGCTAATATAGTAATTACATTTCTATCAGTAAGTCAAGGTTGTTAAGAAACGTCCTTGTGCTAAAGACATCGCCATTGAAAACGCCCTCGTCTAGGTAATGACAAATGGCGTCTTGCGAACTGAAGTACGATATCGAACTAATGAAGATACCTACAGGTGGAACTGTACGCTGAACAACAAATCTCAGCACGCCAAAAGGTGGGAAAGTGTTGATGTCCGGTGTGACTCACTCCATGCGTTACTGGGTAGGGTCAGCTACTTTTTCCAGAAATCTCCCAGTCCAGACATCGATTCTTTTCAACCAAATAAAAGCGATTCCAGTTCTGCCATTTCTCTACCATTCTATAGTAATATATCTAAAACCAGAGTATTTTACACCAATTTACAGTTGGCACGGTCTTGTGTAAGTAAAAAAAAATAGTAGGCTTAGTTCACCAGACTGTAGGTATTTGCTTATATCAAAGAGTAAAACGTATAACTCGCTTAACATGTACTGTAATATCCCTACGTACTTCGTAGCGAGCTAGCGTCAACAATCGAAATGAGCGTATGGCATCGTTGGCCGGGCGGCCCCACCCGGGGAAGTTCGACCGTCAAGTCTTATTTCAGTCGACGCCACATTGGGCGACCTGCGCGCCGGTAATGAGATGACAATGAGGACAACACAACACCCAATTCCCGAGCGGAGAAAATCTCCAACCCGGCCGGGAATCGAACCCCGGCGCGCTTGCGTGGGAGGAGAGCACGTTACCACCCAGCTAAGTAGGCGCACCCGTTTAAGGGAAATCAAGGGGCGCAGAGCGCATGGAGTGGTAGATGTCTGCGGCAGACGGCGTCTCGCATTCCACAAAGGGTAGGGGTACAACATGTGAGTCTTTTGACTGAGTAGAGAGCAGTCCGCCACCAGAACTGAGCTTGTCTGTATGCCACGAGGAGGATGCGAGTTGGTTTTTTAGCATTCTCAGTAATTGTTACCGGGTGGAGTGAGTGGAAAGGAGCTGCACACAGCGTTGTGAGGCCAGTTGAGGAGCTCCTCGAGTAGTGATGTAATTAACGGCTAGGAGAGATCTGAAAAGACCACTTGCCCGTTCGTACAGTAGAACAATTACCGAGCTATTTGAAAAAACCTTAAATTGTTTACTAACTACACCGTGCACGCAGTTTATTAAACATAGACACGGTGCTACAGATATTCGGATTTAGGTTATGATATGTTCGATAGGCCTGCAATCATTATCGATGATGCGGCCCGAACGAATAGTAAAATTCTGCATGACCCGCTGAAGTGTCAGAACATCGATGCTGTCGATGACCTCCCGAATGGCTGTTTTCAGCTCAGAAATGATTTTGGGGTTATTGCTGTACACCTTGCCTTTAATATAGCCCCACAAAAATTGGTCGCATGTGTTCAGATACGGAGAATAAGGCGGCCACTGAGGGCAATGCCAGTAGCCTCTGGGAACCCCAGAGCCAGAATGCGGTCCCCAGAGAGCTCCTTCAGGATGTCAAACACACACCTGCTTCGATTGGGTCGAGCTCCGTCTTGCATGAATCACATCTTGTCGCAATTAGGATCACTTTGAATAATGGGTATGAAATCAACTTCCAAAACCTTCACCTACCGTTCGGTAGCCACTGTGCCATCATGGAATGTCGCAGCGATTATTCCGTGACTGGACATTGCAGACCACACAGTCACCCGTTGAAGGAGGAGAGATTTCTCGACCGCGATACGCGGATTCTTAATCCCGAAAATTCGTCAGTTTTGCATATTGACGAACCCATGCAAATGAAACAGGGCTTCGTCGCCCAACCAAACCATAATGCACATACTAATTCTCGTCGTGCCCCGCGGCCAACCGTGCAGTTTGAACGTGCTAACGTAAGCCGTTCAGAAGTTATGACGATTTTATTTCATATAGTTCAATAATTGTCGCCCTGTACCACATCCAGTGATGCGGTTAGTAGAGTATGATATGGCCTGTCAGCATGGCCTTCCGGGAAAAATCGCGGAGTTTATTTTAGATTTTCCCATGAGCATTGTGATCACAACTTCTCTAAATCAATCAGGCGAGTGCTGTGATAAGTTTTTGCTACAACGCGACGGGGGGTACCACCCCACAGTTGTCCACCTAAGAGACCTATGTTTGATATGGACCTGACATTACACCCTTTTATCATCCTTGTCTTCCTTGTTATATTGCTTCCTAGACGATTCCCTGCATCGAGGAATGAGGAGGAGCGCAAGGCAAGTTGAAGCTTTGGATTATTCCGCAAAGATATCGTGTGGTTCGAATTGGATAACGCTGTGCGCTAATTGCAAGCATATTGGTTCGAACTTCAGCGGTGAAATAGTTTTAGGTTGTTGTAATTTATTTTCAGCTAGTTCACAAGTTAAGGAATATGATAGTCAAGTTACTAATAATTTTTTGATATCAGAACGACTTTTTAACCTAGACTGTAAGCGTGAATTAATATAGCAAGTTGCATTTCACTTTTTCAGAACCAGATACGTGTCCAGTTTCATTATTGCTTTTATATGAAGCAGCAGGTGTTGCCGGGTTCAAAGGGTGGGACAGCTTGATAGAGTCATGGATTCATTAAAGCCTCGGCCATCTAGCTGCACGTTACAGTCACGATTGTGTCTCCAGCTACAGTGAGATCACTTATTGCTTACTTTTGCTAGGTCGTTCTTCTTCCATAACTGCCGCGCTAGTCTTCCGCTGTGAAAATCTGTGAGCAGCGTTGATGTCATGCACTGACATTGTGTACTGTAAATACTAATAACGCATCTTCATGCAGTTCACAAAGTTATGTTAGTTGACAAGTAAAGTACATAGTCAACTCTATAAGAATGAACTAACACTGGATACAATAGCTGGACTGAATTATGATCAGTTAATCTTAAATTTGGACAGAGTACAAGATGATGCATTATGTTTCCTTTGACATGATTGACAAAAAATATTAAAATTATTGTAGCTTCTTTAGTAACTATTATATAAAAAAGTACTGTAACTGTGGAGCTCTGGTCTGACCAGATTATGTGAATAAAAAAATTAAAAAAGGAAGATTCCGTTACGTTCCGCTACTCACGAAGTTGAAGAATGTACACATGTCAGAAACATTTATAGAGAAACTGAGATTAGTTCCGACACTTCTGTACAGGAGGAAATTTTAAAACATGTCATTCCTTAACCAACTAACTCAGACTTAAGATCACGTAAGCCACGTATGTTGGTTCTATGATTATATCTTATTAGTTTTCAGTCCAGCGTGTAGTGAAATTAATGACACCACCAGCCGGACTTGCATTTCGCACAAGAATGTCAGAACAGTGGTTGAAAATCCTCGACATCTTGCATTGTTATTAGTATATATAGTGCAAATGTTCTATTTCTATCATTGCAGGATATTATTACTGTCAAAAAGAATCAGGTGCCTGGCTGTAAAATCGCCAGTACAGAAGCCGGCACAGCATTTGTCGTGCGCTGAAATATAGTCTGTTTTCCATGTTTACGCTATATAGCCTGCTAAATGTATTCACATCTTTTTGAGTGCTTACTTGTCCACTCTGATGAAACCGTACTTCACTATAACAAAGCGAAGTCCAAAGGAATCTCAAGAGCTAACTTTTCCATTCTTTGGAAGCTTTACACGTATGGCAGATTTTTTCGTCTCGTACACAGAATACAACTGGTTTTTTGGGGACATTCAACGGTATCCACTGTGTTGTTTAAGAAGGTTACCCGTTGACTTTTCAGTCAATTTCTGGGCGTGTTATCTTCGACATGCTGCGTCTTTCATAGACTTTAATTCGAAATGCAACCTAATGAGATTTCAATTCAATACAGCTTATCCTGTTATTCGTATGACGTTTAATGAACAGTTTCCGAGGTATGGAAGAAGCTAAGCAGTCACTGGAAGGTTCCGCTACACGCTTTTGTACACTGTATCACATCAGTATCAACAGCATTGTGTGAATACCGTAAACCGTCGTAGTTGTACCTATTGCAACAGAACTATCTGCATAAATATACTGGAACCAGACGAATACCCAGCTGTAAGATTGCAATTTTATAACATCACATATTATTTGATGCAAAGACATATTTCAACAGCAACATCGAACATAGTACGCAAGCAACACGATAGAATTTGTGTTGATTATCTAAATATAGTGTGTTTCTTCCTTTTAATCTCTAACAATTTCAGTAAGGTGTCTCTCTGATGATGCAATCCTTGCATAACTGTTCCGAGCATTTATCCTCCCATTCCCTGTTCTATAACCTCGAATTTCACAGAAGATGGCAAATTACCCAAATAATATCTTTGTTGCTCTTTCTTGCCACCACGGCAACCATCTAGTTCGCAGGAAATTGGAGAAGGGGAAACAGAGAGTGTGATACCAAAATTTATGTGGATATCTAGAAAATTTTAAGGAACAGGTTATTCGTCCCGTTACATTATTGGTGCCTTTATCTCGCACATTGCTGCATGTGCATACCAGTTGAATTTGACTAAAAGTTTAGCCCCGAAGTTCAATGGTCTAGGAGAGACTAGTTGACTTCTCAACAGTTTCCAAAGATAGAGACAAATAATTCTGAAAATGTTAAATATTCAAGGATAAAAGCAAGATATTTGGAACCAGGTTCTAAAGCAGAACAGCATACTGAAGTAGATGAGCATCGTTTGATTGTAACTGTTACTAGTCATCTAGAAGCATAATTCCAATAGATGATTCAAAAATCCAGTATACATGTTAAAAGTATTGTAAACATTTAAAAATACTTTATACTCTTTTTCATTTTGGTAAATAATAATTATTGTATCATCCGTCGAAACTACGTAATATTACGGTTTATATGATTCTTAGGTGAGGGAGAGAGGCACCAAATTCGTTACCCAGGAAGAACACCAACATGTCTGCAGCCACCCTTCTTTCTGCATCACATCGCCCGCAACGACCCTTCCTCCTCCTTGTCTGTGTTGTAGGAAAAGCTACATCCACCTACAACAAGGAGTTGTTATTAACACGTTATTTTGATTTTGACCCAATCTTGAAGTGCCGATGGTAATCCTCAGTTAGTATATTAAACTAATGTGACAAGTCCTTGCAATTAGATATAGTAGGCTTGCTTATATGCCGCTATCATCGTTTCAGATTTGACGCTTCCGATGAATTTCGTAAGGTGACATTCTGTTGCTGTATCTAGAAGTTTCTACTAGTTATCAGTTGGACCAGATGTATCGTGTGCTGGTTTTTCATGAAATAGCGAAATTATTACTCCATATGCAGAATAGTAGATGTGTGATCTATTAGTAAATTCAAAAGTATTTAAGAGTGAATTCAGTGAGTGCTGATCTATAATAGAACTCATTAACATCACCCAGATATAATGAGAGGCAAATGTGGATGGATGATGCTTATGTCAGCATCAGGCTGACGTCCTCTCTTTTTTGATGTCCTTTGGAAAGAAGAAAATAGGTAGATGCTGAACTGAAAATTAATTCAAGTTGTGAGTGAACTACATAACCTAGGAAACATTCAAATTTCCTATGTTTGAATTGTTCAGGTACTGAGCAAGAAAGACGTGCTAACCTTCTCAAAATATGGCGAAGGTGTAGTATTCTTTTGTAGGAGAGCAAAATTATCCTATATGTTTTCTTCCTTTAATCTTTTCAGAGGTAGAAGACGGATACCGCAAATGACATACATGTTTCTCTATTTTCTCTGCTTGTGTTACAGTCATGGTAATAACAGTGACGTATTTTCTACAGTGGGGGTAAATTACGCTTACAGTGTTGGTTTTCATTGTAATAAACGTAAAACTAAATATTTGTCTATTTAAATGAATGTATTTGATTTCAAACAATTCATAATAAAAATCTGTCTGTGTCAGATATTTTCTTTTATCCCTTTCAAGGCCCTTTCCTGTCTTTTCGCTAAGGCATTGATTGGAACTGTTCAGGCTGTACACGTTGCATCCCACACATTTATTCGCCTAGCGTCCTCAGCTGCACAAACACATGCGTTCCTAACGAGAATCCATCGCTGATGACGTACAGTCCAGTACAAGACAATAGTTACACAAGTACAACACATGTTGACGCATTGTTTACCGCATGCTGTCCATGACATACAGAATCTGAAGACGGCCAATGTGTGTATGAAGACCGTTATGGTTGTAATCGTATTCTGTGATTGCGTCTAAAATAAATGTAAATGTATATTACAAACATTTGACGCTTCATCCAAGTAAGTGTTTAAACAATAGGCAGAAAATGAGGTGTGACTCTGTCTTCCTGGTAAAAAGTAACATCCATATATCGGTATGCTGACATTTTAGAAAGAATGAAGACAATGATCTTTGATCAAACGTAATGATCCCAGTCATTTTCACGTTGTCACCCTACCGAGAATCGAGCCCTTGCACTTGTCTCTTATTTTAATAATCGAGATACGCCTCAGAGGCTAAATGACAGTTTCTATCTACCACAACTTCCCTTGTTCCAATTTAAGATTCAAAGTGTATTTGCCCACACCTTCTGTACTACTGCTTGGTAAAATTTAAATACAGTGGTTGTCAACTTGTTCGCCATCATGTCTAATACATTGTAACCAACTCTTAACATTTTTTCGGGATAAATTTCACTCATGAGTTGCAAATAAATTTTATTATGCTTATCCGGTTTCTACAAATTAATCTGTTATCTTCAGAACCTTAGTTAAGCCGAGGTCAATATCCTCTTCATGGAAGGATAATGCCATGGTACGTTCAGAAACTTACGTATTGTGTGTGATTATTTTAAACACTGTTTTGACAATTTGCAATAATTGAATCACATCTATGTATATGCTAAACTAAGCGTCTGAAGATGAATAATTTGTCAAAACCGGTAGAGCGTAATAAAATTTATTTGCAACTGACGACTGAAATTTATCCTGAAAAAATAACCCTACAGCTGCTAAAAGTGACAGCCGTGAATAAAATATTACAACACGTAAAGTATGTACACTAAATTCACGGGGAATGTATAAACTCACTTCCTGTATTTCATTCTTGGGGTCACTGATGTTAATTTTCCTGCTGTACACACGCTTCTTGACCATTCCCCACAAGCAAAAAACACACGGTACAACTCTGGCGATCGTGCGCGTTGGTCCACCACGGCCGATCCGTCTACCGAGAAATATTTGCTCACGATATTCACAAACAGTGCACGCGTAATGCGGTGGTGCCCCATCGGTTGGAAGAAACTCACGCGTCGGAGTTGTAGCGAAATTTCATCGGTGGCATACTCTTGCAGCATCATGAAGTACGCGACTTTGCTCATTGTAGGTGTACCCAATAAAAGATTTCTCCAGTGTCGGTCATAGCACCCCAAATATTCGCCATAGGGAAGCCACGTTCATCTTTTCGAATTTAAAGGGAATTTCCACTGCCCGAAAAAATGGTGTAATAACTGTTAACATATCCACTTGTATTAAAATCAGCTTCTTTTGAATCCAGTACCTTCCAAATGTCATTTCTGAATATTTGTTAGTTCAGCCAAAGTCTGACAGCATTGAACTCTAAAGCGTTCTTGCTCAACTGTTGGTGACTGAACAATCTGAAAGTGACAGGGCCACATCTAAAGTCATATTTCAAGATATACCACACGGTTGATTGGGAATTGCTGTTACCAAACAGCACTGGCTGGCTGACTTCGAAGGACCCTGCACTACACTTTGCTACTCGACATCAGGATCTTGGACGTCCTATACTTGTCTGACGCTGAGCCAGTTTCCACAAACCTTTGATGACTGTGCGAACTGTTAAACGGCTTAGTGGATTAAGTGCAAATCCGTCCTGAAACATTCGACTGTCTGCAGTCGGTGAACCATACACTTTCATCAAACATGCTACAAATGTTCTGTCTTTAATGTCAGTCATACAGACACTATGGAACCTTACCTATAACAAAGAAATACATTTACGGTGGTAGCATTTATAGTTTGATATCCTATAAGATAAAGTTTAATTATCGTACTGAATTTGAATATAACACATATTTGGTACATGCTTAATAGATCCCATTTGAGTGGTAACAACTTTGGATAATCCTGTATTTAGAAGAAATAACTAGAAATAAATTGAATTTAACTCAAACAATAGCTGTTGTCTTATGATGACAGTGATGATAGTCTGACTATTTAAATTTAAAGTAAATGACAGCTTTGTCATATCGTCCAACCAATTTTTAGTAAAAGATCAGTGTTGATAAACTATTGAAATAGCAGGGATCATAATATGCACATACACACTCACACACACACACACACACACACACACACACACACACACACACACACACACACACACACACACAAATCTTACTTAAAATGTTACTGATGGGTTGTAATAAAACGTCAGAACTACATAGATGGTTGATCACTGAGAACCAATGAATGTAAACAACTTAAGCAGAAAGCGAGCATCCGTGTCCATATCCTTGTTGCTAAATGTGTTCAGTTGTTGTTTAATTTACTCACTTTTACCATAATGCTTATTTTAAACGTGGTAAGTAGCATACATATAATTATTCAACAAGCAGAGAGTCAAGCTGGGATTCAAGATGTAATCCACATCACAGTCGTTCAAAATTATCCAAATCAAGATACAGTAAATGATTACCACAGTTTGACATTCAGTTGCCTCATCACCCACTCTTCAGTTATTGCACAGCACGCTAGATGATCATGGCTGAATGTGTACAATAATATGTACCACTTAAATATCATACCACTTGCTAATTAGCCACTTTCATATCACCATTAAAGGGTATATGCATTTGCCATGCTTGCCAACACTACAGTACCTTTACCAGTATCTTTTTACAGCATTATCAAGTTGAGTCAGTGCTATTTGAGAAACGTGTATGGCACCAGGTAGGTGAGCAATACTGTTTACATAGTCAGTACATGTGAGGCAGCAAGGAATTTCGCTATCTCGGTTTTCAATGGCACGATCAACAGGTAGACGTTAGTGACGACTTCTACTGAATCATCATGCCTGAATTTGTAAGTATGAAATAAAAATAAAAATGAAAAATGTGATCTGGAAGATATATGAAAGCACGCACTGTGAAGAAGTACTTCTCTTTATTTGTGCATTCCTTCACATGTAAATATCAATAACTGCTTATTAATCCAGTTTATTATCCATAGCTTTCATGTCCTTCCACTGCAGTACTCTGACTATTTACATATTTATACTACAGCCGTTTATCTCTGGCTTGCAAAAAATTCAAATTAATAGTAAGTATATCAACATTTGTAGCAAACTTAGGGATTAAAAAAAAAGGTAAAGTCTGTGGTAAAAGCCAGTGTCCAGGCTATTGGCTTGACTGTACATAGAGTACATGATTACCACAGTTTGATATTCAGTTGCCTCATCAACCACTCTTCAGTTATTGCACAGCACGATAGATGATCATGACTGAATGTGTGCAATAATATGTACCACTTAAATATCGTACCACTTGCTAATTAACCAGTTTCGTATCTCCATTTAAGGGTATATGCATTTGCCATGGTTGCCAACAGTACAGTACCTTTGCTAGTATCTCTTTACGGCATTATCAAGTTGAGTCAGTACTTGTGTTGATGCGTCTTCCGACGACGACGGTTGTAGGTTGCTTGCCTTCAGACTAGCCCGATGGAGCATAAAGCGTGATTCATCTGATCGTCGCGAATTCCTTGGTGCTCTCCTTCTGGATGTCACAAGTGCTGTAACGTCCCCTTAGAAAAATTAATGAATTACTGTGCTGACAAACCCCTACGTTATTTGATTTTCAAGCAGCTGAGCAAAACTGAACGTACTCAGACATTCACTAAAGTGACACACAATATTTTTAGCGCAACGCAATCTGCGTCTCATACACACCCGTTGTGACAATACAGTGAGCGCCAGTACTGCCAGCTAAATAAAAGATTCTAACTACTGAAGGCAGTAGCTACTGATAGGCATAGTTAGCAAATGAAAGATTTTGATAGAGAACAAACAATGTATTTACCTTAATAGTGTTCGAAAGTCATTATATATATATATATATATATATATATATATATATATATATATATATATATATATATATATGTATGTATATATAAAATCAGTTTATGACATCCAGTCTTACAAATTTACTGTCTCTGTCCAGATCATCCGCTCTCAAAACTCCGCCATCTCACTCCCCACATCCACCACTGCTGGCGGCTCACTTCCAACTGCTCAACGCTACGCGCTGTTAACATCCAGCTGCCCAACACTACAATAGCAAACAACAATGTAAACCAGCCAAAGACTGCACACAGCACAGCCAGTGATCTTCATAGAGAGCGCTACGTGGCGTTATCAATAAAAAAAAACCTAAACAGCCTATTTACAGTGCCTTTGGTTCAGTATGGCACGAGGAACTTTTGTATTAGCTGTATACACTTGGAATTCCCTCCTCGTACGTGCGTCTCATACACAGCTACCTGCAAGACAGGACATTTCATGTCAGGATCGGTTCAGGCCACTCTACTCGCCGACGAATTAATGCTGGCGTGCCGCAAAGTTCAGTTTTGGGCCCCTTGTTCTAGATTCTCTATACCGCGGACGTGTCAAGTGCTCTAAACGTTCACCTCGCATTATATACTGACGACACATTACTATATGCCAAAAGCCGAAACATCGATCTAGTATTCAACCGCCTACAACGTTCCACTGATGATCTCTCTGACTGGGTCACCAAATTGCGTCTTGCGTCCTACGCTAATAGAACGCAGGCTATCATCCTCACAAGGCGACACATACCACCGGCAGTATCCCCATCCCGTGGTCTGACCACGCTCGGTACCTCGGCGTCAACATCGATCAGCGACTTACTTGGAATCACTACATCGGTGATATCAGGAAAAAGGCAATGTGGCGCCTCCACAATCCTTACCCAGTGCTCCGGAGATCCTCATTGTCCCCTCACGTCGGCATCGCACTGTACAAATCCCTGATTCGTCCACTTGAATATGCTGCAGTCGTCTGGGGCAATGCCACTGACACCTACATACGACAATTGCAATGGGTGCGAAACCGTGCATTACAAGCTGCAGTCCGCCACCCCCAAGGGTATGCCACAGGCCTTCTCCATCAATTAGAGAGACCTCTTCCTCGCCGCGAGCGCTACCGTGAAACGGCGAGGCAATTCTATGAATACTGTGTTGCTTCCAAATATGAACACACCCGTGCCCTTAGTGATAAACTGCACTGGAGGCGCCGCATGCGATGGCCTCATTTAGTCCGGCTCTAAGTCGACCGTCCCTGCTACCAATGGTGTCCTTAGTCAGCTGACACGCAACGACACTTGCTCCATATGGGTGTTCCTGTCTTGTTCGCACTCACGGCACCAGCCAAGACACGTTGACTGCAACAGCAATCATGGTTAGTCCGATGAAACCCGAAGTCCGACCGTCAAGAACTCCACAACAGCAGCGCCCTACGCATGTAGAAGAAGCACTTCAGTGTCGGAACTGCCCACACCTGTGGATCACGGCATCCTGTTGACGGACGAGTGCAGCAGCAGCGCCCTTGTAACCATAGGAGTCGTGCACAGACGTCTCAGCCGCGGTATCCTCTGCAGGAAGTGGAAAGAAGAGAAGTGTTACGACCATGTGCATGTGAACTGTGATCCAGTTCATGGAAAAATCTCAAATGACGAAAGTCCCACATCGCCTCTGATCTGAGAGTGAGCTTCTGAAGTAAGACTGTCGCACCCTATGTTGGGTTACGGCAGTGTCATTCTTTTCCATTCTTTTGCAGCTTGCAGGACGCACCCATGGAACTGCATAGGGGTGCGCTCAATAACAAAATTTTCAGCGAGCTGCTGGCTGAATACCAGGAATTGGGGGTATAGTGTGACAAACTCAGAGCTCAACTGAAGCAAAGTACTGACATTTTTCCACAGACGTTAGTTCGTAGGAAACGAGGCCGGATAGACGTACGAGAGGAAAATAATAAAAAACAGTGCTTGGAATGGTGGATACCGAGAATATTCAGGAGATGAGTGACACCACTGGGCAAGTGCAACTGATGGCATGCACTACGAAAATCCGGTTCTAGGCACTTCAGTCCAGAACCACACGGCTGCTACGGTCGCAGGTTCGAATCCTGCCTCGGTCATGGATGTGTGTGATGTCCTTAGGTTAAGGTTTAATTAGTTCTAATTTTAGGGGACTGATGACCTCAGCTGTTAAGTCCCACAGTGCTTAGAGCCAATTGAACCATTTTTGAACTACTAAAATCACAGTAAAGCGGGATACTACACACATGTATTTATGCCGGAGTGTTCTGAATAACTCCAAAATGGTACGTGAGTTAATCACAGAGTTAGCTCAGGACACCCGGGGTACAATGAAAACAGTGAACAGTGTTCTGGAGGAATACAGAATCGGCTGAGCTAACTGGACAGTAAAATAGCGGTGGTCAGATTATTACAGGGAATAGGACATAGACTCAACGATTCGAGAATGGCTGTGGAGTGAAAGAAGCAGTTTATCATGCGGTGAATAGGTAACTGAGTTCGATACTATTACCATCATAACAATTCCTGACAGGGTTGCACTTTGCGGTAAAAAGTTCTTGCGGAATTACAATAAGTGACTGTGGTGTCAGAAAGATCTTAACGATGTTTTACCACATAGCAGCTGTGGAAGTGAGCACAGACAGATAGAGTTATGCATGACGGTCTGACTGCCAGTGGCAGGAATTAACGTGCAGTATCAGTGTTGTACGGTTCACCCCTACCCATTATGATGGGGAACAAGGGGTAAATGGCTATAAGTGGCGTGTTTATTGCTATAAGTGAAGTGTCTGAAGGAAAGCACCACCATGCCTCCAGCTGGAGAAGTGCGGACTGACGCACAGACATCAAATGTGAAATTGTTTCTACGAAAAGCAGAGACAAAGAAATACCGGAAAGAGATGTTGGCACCACAACCTCATTTTCAGATGGTAGGAGCACATTCGATCTACTTAGATTTTTCGCTGGAAACTGTAACATGAATTTCCACGAGAGTGGAAAACCTCAAGGACGGATAACGTTCGATTTGGGCAATAATTGTATTTTGGGAAATGGCACAACTTATAACACAGCCGGGACGAACATCCACTTCCCGGCTATATTCAAGGACAGGACTGTACTCCAACTAACCCACTTTGCGTTGTGTTGGCCAGGGAAACCGTTGGAAGTACTGTCAATGCAAACTCTAACCTACCTTAACAACACCCTCATACACTCTTTAGATACTCTTACAGCATCTCAGCAAGGGAAAATTTACATGGGACAAATGTTTCAAAACATTCAGCAGTATCACGGGAGTCGGTGCCGAAATCTGGTAACCATAATCATTATGGCCACTAGTCTGGTCATGTTTCTGATTGCAACGTCAGATACCTATCGGGTGGTTAACTACACTCCTGGCCATTAAAAGTGCTACACCACGAAGATGACGTGCCACAGACGCGAAATTTAACCGACAGGAAGAAGATGCTGTGATATGCAAATGATTAGCTTTTCAGAGCATTCACACAAGGTTGGCGGCGGTGGTGAGACCTACAACGTGCTGACATGAGGAAAGTTGAAAACGATTTCTCGTACTCAAAGAGCAGTTGACCGGCGTTGCCTGGTGAAACGTTGTTCTGATGCCTCGTGTAAAGAGGAGAAATGCGTACCATTACGTTTCCAACTTTGATAGAGGTTGGTTTGTAGCCTATCGCGATTGCGGTTTATCGTATCGCAATATTGCTGCTCGCGTTGGTCGAGATCCAATGACTTTTAGCAGAATGTGGAATCGGTGGGTTCAGGAGGGTAATACCGAACGCCGTGCTGAATCCCAACGGCCTCGCATCACTAGCAGTCGAGATGACAGGCATCTTATCCGCATGGCTGTAACGGATCGTGCAGCCACGTCTCTGTCCCTGAGTCAACAGATGTGGACGTTTGCAAGACAAAAACCATCTGCACGAACAGTTCGACGACGTTTACAGCAGCATGGACTATGGCTGCGGTTACCCTTGACGCTGCATCACAGACAGGAGCGCCTGCGATGGTGTACTCAACGACGAACCTGGGTGCACGAATGGCAAAAGTCATTTTTTTCGAATGAATCCAGGTTCTGTTTACAGCATCATGAGGGTCGCATCCGTGTTTGGCGACATCGCGGTGAACGCACATTGGAAGCGTGTATTCGGCATCGCCATACTGGCGTATCACCCGGCGTGATGGTATGGGGAGCCATTGGTTACACGTCTCGGTCACCTCTTGTTCGCACTGACGGCACTCTGAACAGTGGACGTTACATTTAAGATGTGTTGCGACCCGTGGCTCCACCCTTCATTAGATCCCTGCGAAACCCTGCATTTCAGCATGATAATGCACGACCGCATGTTGCCGATCCTGTACGGGCCTTTCTGGATACAGAAAATGTTCGACTGCTGCTCTGGTCAGCACATTCTCCAGATCTCTCACCAATTGAAAACGTCTGGTGAATGGTGGCCGAGCAACTGGCTCGTCACAATGCGCCAGTCACTACTCTTGATGAACTGTGTTACCGTGTTGAAGCTGCATGGGCATCTGTACCAACACGTCTTCCAAGCTCTGTTTGACTCAATGCCCAGGCGTATCAAGGCCGTTACTACGGCCAGAGGTGGTTGTTCTGGGTTCTGATTTCTCACTATCTATGCACCCAAATTGCGTGAAAATATAGTCACATGTCAGTTCTAGTATAATATATTTGTCCAGTGAATACCCGTTTATCATCTGCATTTCTTCTTGGTGTAGCAATTGTAATGGCCAGTAGTGTGTTGTGTGCGACTGTTAGACGCAGTAAGAAACGAGCAATTGTAATGGCCAGTAGTGTTACATAACCCGAGAAACAACGACGAAGAAGAATTTGAAATTTGCTTTAGTTGTAAAGACGAATTTTTGAATGATAAGCTGGTTCAATCACATTAATGTGACCATCGCCTATGTTCGACATGAGCGTACAATAACGACTCACAGACGGTAGCCGGTAGCGCTAGCACTGGACTTTATACGAGACGTGTCGGAGGGACGCGGATAGCAGTGCAGTCGTTGACCGCCCAGATGAACCAAGGGGCTACCAACAGCGTCCCCTGAACGACCATGCAGCGAACGTTGCTGAAATGAAATGATCATATGGCATTGATGGCTGGGACTCCCCACCTGGGCAAGTTTGGCTGCTGAGTTGAAAGTCTTTTCAATTGGGCTACTTGCGTGTCGATGACTATGAAATAATCATGAGGACAACACAACATCCAGTCTCCGAGCAGCGTAACTCTCCGATCCGGCTGGGAATCGAAGCCGGGCCCATTGCATGGCATTCAGACGCGCTGACCACTCAGTTAAGTGAGAGGACAGAGCACTTTGCTGCATATGGGTCTCTGCAGACTGCCTAGGTCATGCATCCGTGCTGACTGCTCTTCATCGGCGACGAAGACTGTAATTTGCACGCCAGTACCACAACTGGATGCCACTGAGTGGCGACGTGTGACCTTTCCAGATGAATCACGCAGCTTCTCCCTAGTGCTCAATTTGGCTTTCGTCGAGGACACTAAACCACTCGTCAGCTCTTCAGCTTCGTCGAAGAAACTGTGGAAACCGCCGATCGTCGTGTTCCAGTAGACGACGCTTATAAAGCCTTTCAAATACTTAAGAGATCGCAGGCAGTAGACTTATTGGCCCATATCTCGAGGGAGATCGAGCTATCGCCCAATAAGTCTACTGGATCCCAGATCTTTACCCGGTCTGGGGATAGCGACAATCTCGGCGTGTTTCCAAGGTGCTGGATAAGTCCCCGTTTCCAGTATGTTGTTAAAGATGTCAGCAATATATGCCAAATCAGCAGGTGGGAGCAGCTTTAGCATGGCGTTAGTAATTAGGTCTGTGTCAGATTACGAGGGTAATGGTAGTCCCTAATACATTAACGGAAATGCAGGTTTTCCAGTTGGATCTCTCAAGCTCTGCTATTATTTTATTTAATCCTAACTTAGTTTTCGTTCATTCATACAGTGTCCTGTCCCTTTTGCTTGCTGCTGCTGCCAGGGTTAGGCGAATAAAGATAAACTGACCGCGCGTTGGCCTGTCTCCGAAGACGGATCACAGTGTCTCCCTCACAGGCCATTCCTGTACTTTGATCTCTCTTGAGTCAGTTTTGACACAGAGTTTAGCCTTGTCTTTGACTGAATCTTCTCTATCATCTGTCACAACAAACCGTTCTTTAAAATGCTACTTGGGAAGTCTTTTCCTTGCTCACTCGCCAATACTGACGGTATTCCAGAATTGCATATTACTCGTATTCTCTGCGCTAACACTCGTGCTATTGTCCCAGCATCCTGTCGTGTTATAGGCTCTGCTACGACGAATTTCGTGAGGACATCCTGAAACGTTAAGATGTATCTCCTCCTATTCTCCGTTACGTGAAGCTGTTCAACTTCGTCGATATCACAACCAGTGGATATATGGTAAAGTATTTGGGTCAGCACGAATGGCATCTTTACCTAATTCTGCGTAGCCTTGTTCTCCTGACAACTCTCGCAACTTCGAATGTACTCTTCTATGTCTTTCTTCATACCTCTCTATAAAGTCCCCGTTGAATGTGTCCGTATCTTAGGCTGATTCCTTGGTATTCCCTTGTCGGTGAATTTTGAAATTGCTTCAGAATACCTAGCTCCTCATCTTCAATAATCAGTGGCTGCTCATCGTCTTGTTCTTCCTCTTCAATATCTTGCACATTCGTAATGACAGTAGCTGAGTTTCCTTCTATCAGTGACAGTGTAACGGTTCCATGTAAGCCGCTACACGGCTCGACCCCACAACTAAAGACACCTGAGTGCCCTTCCGACACTCAGGGAAGAGCCTGATGATAATTAGTAAGATAAGGTTATTTAAATATAGACGATCATTTTAATATTAGATATGGTAATTGTCTGCAAAGTGTGAATGCGAACGTATGATGAGGTATGCGTGAGATGTCGGCTGTGGGTGTGCGATAGGCATAGTGGAAGTGTAGCCAACCTCGAATCTAGTAGAGCGCGACTGCAATGGACCAGAGAGGCATAAGCTCCACGCGCGTCATTAGCGCTCGTTAGGTTGGCAAATAACCGTGTGCGGTATCTCTGAGTCCTTGCGGCCACGATGTGAGGACCCGGACGAGGGAGACCGTATCGGGGTTGTTGCTGTGAAGACCTGGATGAGTAAGCACGCTCTGCTCTATCGCTCCGATAGTTAGCGAAGATTTAGAATTCCATGTTCACTTTGAACTTGGAAGCAGCTTCCCTGCTGAGGAAAGCCACTATGGTATTTCCTAGAATCATCTCGGTTAGGAGAGATAGGGAGATGATTTCTTTTGCCAAGTAATTTCATGGGAATTGTGTTCACTGCACTTGGGAGTGAACAGGCGCTCATTGCCGAGTAATACTCAGAATTGCTCAATTTGCATTTCAGTGTGAGTGTGAAGTATATATGCAAAGTGTATTTTATTTAAATGTGTTTATTGACTGCTGATTGTGGAGAGATTGGTAACACGTGGTGCGCAGACCTCGTGCATTTCTTGGTGAGAAGCTTCAGCTCGACGTAATCACATTTCGTGATCGAGCTGGATCTTCTACGTAAATTCACGCGTGTGATTTAATTGTTCCTTCATAATATCCAGTAAAACTCGCGGAGTTAGTTAAACGTGAAGACGGGAGTTGCCCGAATTAAAGTTATAGTTGGAACCATGTGCTCTCTCCCAATGTTGTCCCACTTGGTGTATGGGAACCTTCCTCTTTTATCTGTTAGATAAAATGAATAGAGTGAATGTTAGTGTGCGTGTGTGTGTGTGTGTGTGTGTGTGTGGCTAAATGATGATAGAAATGTGCAGGCGGTAGTCATTGTCGATTCACGGCACATGTTAGCCGGATGTTTAACTAAGTTTACTTAGATATGATACTATTTGTATCACGCCAGCATTCCGTTATAAGTGAGAGGGAATATTTGAGATGGTAATGTTTATTGAATAAATGTGATCGTGTTATTATATAAATATGTTACAGTGACTTCTCCCAGCTACACCATATTCCCTTATCATTTCACAGAATATTTGGTATGCGTATTTCAGTTAATCACCTGTCTATGTCCCACTCATGGGCATATTTCATTTAATAAACTCTGTAAGGTGGTATTAAAACTTCATTATAATAATATTCTTATTCTAACTTGATCAAAACCACCGAATAAAACCTTAGTTTGAGTATTGATGCTTGTTGCTGCAAATGGCCGCCGGCGTCTTCTATAGTACAGGTCACATTTATAAAATTGAGGATGCCTGCCGAGGGTGCGGAAAGCAAGTATCATGCAACAGTCCGTCCATCTGCTGCTGTCTTTTGCGATCCCCTTTTGTATATTATCTCAGTCGTATTCTACCAGTTTAATCCTGAATGTCTTTAATCTTGACGATGGTTCACTTATACCTGCCAACCATTTCAAGGGTTTGTGATTAGCACATACGAGGTGCATTCAAGTTCTAAGGCCTCCGATTTTTTTTCTAATTAACTACTCACCCGAAATCGATGAAACTGGCGTTACTTCTCGACGTAATCGCCCTGCAGACGTACACATTTTTCACAACGCTGACGCCATGATTCCATGGCAGCGGCGAAGGCTTCTTTAAGAGTCTGTTTTGACCACTGGAAAATCGCTGAGGCAATAGCAGCACGGCTGGTGAATGTGCGGCCACGGAGAGTGTCTTTCATTGTTGGAAAAAGCCAAAAGTCACTAGGAGCTAGGCCAGGTGAGTAGGGAGCATGAGGAATCACTTCAAAGTTGTTATCACGAAGAAACTGTTGCGTAACGTTAGCTCGATGTGCGGGTGCATTGTCTTGGTGAAACAGCACCCGCGCAGCCCTTCCCGGACGTTTTTGTTGCAGTGCAGGAAGGAATTTGTTCTTCAAAACATTTTCGTAGGATGCACCTGTTACCGTAGTGCTCTTTGGAACGCAATGGGTAAGGATTACGCCCTTGCTGTCCCAGAACATGGACACCATCATTTTTTCAGCACTGGCGGTTACCCGAAATTTTTTTGGTGGCGGTGAATCTGTGTGCTTCCATTGAGCTGACTCGCGCTTTGTTTCTGGATTGAAAAATGGCATCCACGTCTCATCCATTGTCACAACCGACGAAAAGAAAGTCCCATTCATGCTGTCGTTGCGCGTCAACATTGCTTGGCAACATGCCACACGGGCAGCCATGTGGTCATCCGTCAGCATTCGTGGCACCCACCTGGATGATACTTTTCGCATTTTCAGGTCGTCATGCAGGATTGTGTGCACAGAACCCACAGAAATTCCAACTCTGGAGGCGATCTGTTCAACAATCATTCGGCGATCCCCCAAAACAATTCTCTCCACTTTCTCGATCATGTCGTCAGACCGGCTTGTGCGAGCCCGAGGTTGTTTCGGTTTGTTGTCACACGATGTTCTCCCTTCATTAACCTGTCGCACCCATGAACGTACTTTCGACACATCCATAACTCCATCACCACATGTCTCCTTCAACTGTCGATGAATTTCAATTGGTTTCACACCATGCAAATTCAGAAAACGAATGACTGCACGCTGTTCAAGTAAGGAAAACGTCGCCATTTTAAGTATTTAAAACAGTTCTCATTCTCGCCACTGGCGGTAAAATTCCATCTGCCATACGGTGCTGCCATCTCTAAGACGTATTGACAATGAACGCGGCCTAATTTTAAAACAATGTGCATGTTTCTATCTCTTTCCAGTCCGGAGAAAAAAAATCGGAGGCCTTAGAACTTGAATGTACCTCGTACAAAGAATTTTCTTCCAAACATATAAGGTAGATAGTGATTCGCTGCCAACGCTATAGCTACGACCTCTCACTTGATCGTACTATATTCTCTCTAGGTGCTGTGCAGCGTTCTGGAGCAAAGACTACTGGCAAATCCCGTCCAAATCTCCTTGATTCAACAAGGCACCGATCGACTGCTTGCGAGAGTCTGTTGTAATTATGAACTGGTCCGTAAAACTGGGATACTGTAACATCAGGGGACTAACTAGTTACTCTTTCAGTTCCCAGACATCAGCTTTCTGCTGAGTCAACCAATCGTAGTTTGGGCCTTTCTTCAATAATTCGTGTAACGGTTTCGCTATCAGATTGAAGTTCTGATAAAATGATGATAAATTACACAACCCCTGGAAATCTCTTTAATTGCTTCGTGGTAGTGGATCTTGGATGTTCTTTTATCACGCTCACCTTCTGTGGGTCAAATTTCAATCCTACAGTTGTATAAGTGTCCTAAGTAAGTTACCTCTTTCTGTCGGAACTCATACTTGTAAACTTGAAATTTCAAGTGGTGCAATCGGAACCCTTCAAACACTTCTCCAAGCCTGGAATTATGCTTTTCTAACGTAACTCCAGACACGACCACATCATCTAAATATACAAATATCTCGTGTCCTGAAGTCCTGTTACTACTGTGTTCATCAGTCTCTGAAGAGTAGCACCATTATCTTTTATTACCATCGGTAATCTTTCGTATTCATAATGCCCCTTTGGAATAGAGAAGGCTGTTTTCTTTCGATCATCCTCATTCAACAGTATCTGGTGGTAACCCTGATGGTAAAGTACTTGACTTTTCCTAATCTATATAAAATCTCATCATTACAAGGTAGCGGAAATACAGTGCTAATACAAATGTCATTCAATCTCCAGTAGGTTGCAACTATTGTGCACTTTCACTTCCCTGGGGTGTCTATCTTCTTCGGAATCTTCAATGACGGAAAATTCCACTCATTTGTGCTCCGCGTATTGATGTCCTCCCTTAACATCGGACCTAGCTCGTTTCGGAAGGCTTCCTTTTGTGCCTCTAGCAGTCGATACGGTTAGTTATTTGTCACTGCATCTTGCGCCTCTGTTTTCAACTTAATCTCATGCTTCACCATCACAGTGCATGTCAATTTACCTCCAGGCAGATGAAACAGGTGGTAATCAATACACAGTTCAATAAACGGAGTTCTTTCTTCTTTGTTTAAGTGATCCACTCGCATCATTTCCTTTAAACAGCTGAAACCCAACCTTGTCTCTTGGTCTACTGCAACTATATTACGTATGCGGCGTTCCTCGCCTCCTCCCACGTCAGTTACTGCTTCTATCTTCAGTTTGGGACATTCCACTATAACTTCTTCTTCTGTGGTATTCAGAATACCCTGCACGATCACCAAGGCTGTAGGCAAATGCTTTCATGTTTTCAACTGTAGTTTCGCCACTATTCCTTCGGTGAGTTCTGTGTTCTGCACTTAAATCCTTAAAATCTTTTCTTCTCGTGGGCCTTTTCGTACACCACGTCATAGGCTCCCTTTCCTTACCGTCTGCTGGTCATCTTTGATCCTCACTTTCTTTACGTCCGGCGCCCTATCGCTTTCTATCTCTTCTGGTTCTTCACTTTGGAGGCCTCTCTTCTCTCTCGGCTCAGGCTCCGATCCTGCGTGAATTCCTACTGATACCTCTGGTGTCGCATTTGCCATCGCAAGCCATTTCTTGTTTCTAGTCGTCAATATTTGTTCCTTCGGCTCCAGTTCCGTACGTAACCGCACCTGTCTGCCATGGACCCATTGTTTTCGCTTGCGTATTCTGTGATTTAAACTCTCGCAGAAGTCTCTGACTAAACTTCCTTCATACGGGACATCTAATTCGTCGTCTGTCCTCAGCGTTAACATCGCGGCTCCACGCTGCTCTGTTACTTCTTTTATGATCCTTTTAAGTTTCATTCTTTCATCGACGTTACTGTCCACCGTGTCCTTCAATGCTGATTCCTTTACTAAGCTGAGCGGCGCTATCTACTAGGAAACTTGTGCCTTCCACGCTTCCCTGAGAGTATCTTATATTCACAAAATCACTACTGCTCTTGAAGTCTACTGAGAATAAATCTTCGGTATTACTCGACTGCATACTCATGTCGTTTTTTCGTTTCCCGTTTTCTGAGTCTTCGTATCTGTTAACCTGACATTGGCGTTACACTGTCGGGCCAAGTGTCCTGGTTCTTTACAAACGTAACATATCACGGGTGTCGCCTTGTCACACGGCCCTGGATGCCCTTGAAGATGGCATCGACGGCAGCCCTTCGGTCGCAGGCTTCCAGTTTCCCTGTGACAATCTCGGCATAGTATTTCCTCTATCTTTCTGGGTGGTGGTGGCCGATGGTGCGCCCGTTTCTCTACTTCACTATAATTCGGCTGAATGGTGTCTATTTTCATGATGTGTTTCTCAATAGTGCAGTTACTCATATGATGGCCACCTCACTTACACCTAAAACACTAATCTCTCGGATAACTGGTTTTAGCGAATTTTTCTTTACGAGAGGTGATGGATGTTTCTTCTGCTGACGCTAGATCTACTGTTTGGGCTAACGTTAAATCTCTCCTCGTACTCTCAAGGCTGTTATTATCCTCTTATCTTCAACTACGTGTGAGAACACGGTTCGTGTTAGTTTCCTAATTAGTGCAAGGCTACACGGAACACCTCGTTCGCTCATCACTGCCTGGACAGCTTCTCGAAATTGGTGCTGCAATGTGTCAATGTGGCTCGCCCATTCGGCCATACTTTCCACCCTTTTCTTTCTACTAGAGAATAAAAAACATGCATGGTAATCCACAGTGAGTTTGGCTCATAGTTCTCCAATAAAATTCCTTTCACATCTGCCCAAGTTGCAGTCAAAACGAGTACTAGTAGTTTACTTTAGTTTTAACACTTCAGTCTGGAACCGCGCGACCGCTACGGTCGCAGGTTCGAATCCTGCCTCGGGCATGGATGTGTGTGATGTCCATAGGTTGGTTAGGTTTAAGTAGTTCTAAGTTCTAGGGGACTGATGATCTCAGATGTTAAGTCTCATAGTGCTCATAGCCATTTTGAACCAGTTTTAACAAATAGTAAAAGCACACTATGACTATGACTTGGCGTTAGTTCAAATGCGACGACATAGTTGTCCGCGAATTCCGTAAGTTCATTCTTATTTCAATCAAAAACTATTGTGATTAACTTAAATGCATTAGTGAAGACGATACGCTGAGTAGGGACCTCACCACCTTCCAGATAAATATTAGGCGTTTTTAGCCCTTTTTCCCATCTGTAGACCTCGTTTCCATTCTGTGCTGTGACCCACTCACTGCATTTGTGGGTCAGGTGGCGGCGATGTGTTGACGGCTCGATCAGGCGTATGGTTGGAATTCGGTTTGGTCAATAAACACGTGCCGCTGATTCGAGTGCTGGTGTTCTCGACCTTATTTGTAATAACTGCTGTGAAGGCATCCCTTTTTGTCTACTGCTGCGGGCTGCTTACTGTGGTCTCGTAATTCTTCGATACGGAACGGTGACTTCTTCTCTGCTCCTTCTCGTCTCGCTCCTGCTGTGCACCAAACAAGACTGCTCTTCCTGTTCGCTGCACCTGATCTACCTCGAAAGCACAAGCCGATTCGTCCTAAAACGGGCTTGCTAGTTCTCCTAAGAAAAAACCTTATCTTCCATACTCAAGGCACCTTACTTCTAAATAACGGTACTCAGTTAGGAATCGAATCCAGTATTCCACATCCGACACCACTTTTACGAGTGTGGTTTGATAAGTCTGGTAAAAATGTAAGAAAAATGTTTATTTCATGAACAACTCTTCTCCCTTCTAGACATAATACCGTTTGAGAGATATAAACCTATTCCAGCGATCCACTTTTTCATCCCATCGGAAAAATAGTTTCTGTCAAATTCTGCAAAATACTCGTTGTCTGCTACTATCACTTTCTCATTAGATGAAAATGTCTTCCCAGTAAGCCAATGTTTCAAGATAAGTAACAAGGAGAAGCCACTTGGGGCTGCGTCTAGTGAATAGGGTTGTTGAGGAACCAAATCAGAGCCCAATTTATACACTTTCGCAATTGTCATCGCTGATGTGTGAGGTGGTGGATTATTCTGGTAAATCAGCAGCTTTTGCATGCCAATCTCGGTCTTTTATCAGCCAAGACAAGTTTCAAACGATGCAACAATGAAGTATAGTAGAGTCCAGTTATGGTTCTGCCTTTTTCTAAGTAATCTATTAGGATTATTCATTGAGATTCGCAAAATACAGTGGCAATCACCTTACCAGCTGACAAAATGTTCTTCGCCTTCTTTGGTGCACTTTCACTAAGCTTTGTCCATTGTTTAGACTACCGTTGTGACTCTGTTTATAATATCTGGATTCATCACTGGACACCAGTCATAAATCGGCACAAACGGTCTCGCGGACTACGATCAAACATCGTCAGACATTTTGTTGAAATGTTGTGCCGAATGCGCTTTTGGTCGAGTGTGAGTAATCGCGACACCGACGTCGCACACAGCTTCTTCATAGCCCATTATCCGTGCAGGATATTGTGCACTAGCTTTGTTGACATGCCGACAGTCTCAGCAATCTCACGAATTTTTATTCTGTGATCTTGCTTGGCCACGTCATTGATTTTGCCACAGGTTTACATCGTGGTGACTGCAATTGGACGGCTGGAGCGCGCTTCATCTTCGTTGCTTGTCCGACCACGTTTGAATTCATTAATCCAAAAAATTGGCCTACAATGATGGTACAGAGTCCTCGCAAAATTCATCCAGTTCTGTTTTGATCTGTGCTGCAGTCTAACCCTTCAAATGAAAATATTTAATAACAGCACGAAACTCGATTTTCTGCGTTTTCAATCGCAGTCGAAACCCTAACCAATTCAGACGGCTGTCAACAATGTACTGTAAGTTGTACACTGTTCAAATTATTTATACTATCCTTGGAAGAATAAAGCTTACCAACCATTAAGGCACAAAAAAACCGTTCTTTCGTGGAAATTCACCCGACTTATAAACCACCTTAGTATATGTTGTAACCCCACATGGGTCGCGACATGCTTACTTGGAAAATTCACTTTCAGATCAGAGGTGATCCAGGATTTTTGGTCATCCGTTTCTTGGTGCACGGGCGCCTGTGTACAGGAGTGAAACAGTGTTGGGGTCAAGCTCAGATTTTTTAGGTCTCTGTGGTTGGAGACAGTAGACTCGGATGTCAGGCTGGTCTGCTTTTTATTGCTTCTTCACATGTTAGCAAAGAACTTGCAGGACAGAACATATAGTGCTACTGCCTCTTAATTTGCAGTAAAAATTGAGTTTAGCTATGAAATCTAATAATAAGAAAACTTGAAGTTATGTAAATGAATTATTGAAAATCCAATCTTCGCCGGCAGCGTTATAAAAAGGCTGGGGCCAAGCAATGGAATTTTGTCGTTTTGATCTATCATAATTAATGTGCATGAAAGCCAAGAATAATTGCCATTATTATGACTTTCTTGAGTGGATTTCTGAAATTAGCTATGACCCACAGTTTTATTGGAGAACGATTTGTTTGGCAACTTAATGTTTATTTGACCTTGAACAGAGCTAATGTGTTCCCTTCGGAAAACATTATCTAAGAACATTTTCGGACTAGGAGAAATAAATATGATTGCAGGTTTTAACGATGCAACTATAAATGGTTATCACTCACAAAATGGCGCATAAAAGGACCGTGAACCAAACGAAAAGTCTCCGTTTATAAATATTTCACTTGCTCTCATTGGTATGCTTTTACCACACTTTTCACTGAAACGTACATCAAATAACGTAGTCTATACTAAGTAGATTTCTTTAATGTGAAATAGCCTTTACGACACTTTTTTACATAAACTGATACAGCACAGCACCAATCTCGTGTCGGTAATGATAACAGAGACAATAGCGTAAGTAAGATAAGAAAAGCGAGTAAACTGGCAAGAGTGCAAGAGCAAGAGCGAACAGAACCCAAGAGCATGAATCTTCACACTACTACACGTCTTTATACAGTACTTTAATATTACTATCTTTGTGTATTTTTTTTATCTTGGTAATAGTTACAAGTTACATGCAATGCTGCATTACATAAATGCTTGTCAGAATAAAATCAGATGTCTGTATCCTGAAAGGCCCGTAGAGGATCGGCAACATGCGGTCGTGCATTATCCTGCTAAAATGTAGGGTTTCGCAGGGATCGAATGAAGGGTAGAGCCACGGGTCGTAACACATCTGAAATGTTACGTCCACTGTTCAAAGTGCCGTCAATGCGAACAAGAGGTGACCAAGACGTGTAACCAATGGCTCCCCATACCATCACGCCGGGTGATACGTCAGAATGGCGATGATGAACACGCTTTCAATGTGCATTCGCCGCGATGTCGTCAAACACGGATGCGACCATCATGATGCTGTAAATATAACCTGGATTGATCCGAAAAAATGACGTTTTGCCATTCGTCCACCCAGGTTCGTCGTTGAGTACACCATCGCAGGCGCTCCTGTCTGCGATGCAGCGTCAAGGGTAACCGCAGCCGTGGTCTCCAAGCTGATAGTCCATACTAGTGCAAACGTCGTCGAACTCTTCGTGCAGATGGTTGTTGTCTTGCAAACGTCCCCATCTGTTGACTCAGGGATCGAGACGTGGCTGCACGACCCGTTACAGCCATGCGGATAAGATGCCTGTCATCTCGACTGCTAGTGATACGAGGCCGTTGGGATCCAGCACGGCGTTCCATATTACCCTCCTGAACCCACAGATTCCATATTCTACTAACAGTCATTGGATCTCGACCAACGCGAGCAGCAATGTCGCGATACGATAAACCGTAATCGCGATAGGCTACAATCCAACCTTTATCAAAGTCGGAAACGTGATGGTACGCATTTCTCCTCCTTACACGAGGCATCACAACAATGTTTCACCAGGCAACGCCGGTCAACTGCTGTTTGTGTAGGACAAATCGGTTGGAAACTTTCCTCATGTCAGCACGTTGTAGGTGTTGCCACCGGCGCCAACCTTGTGTGAATGCTCTGAAAAGCTAATCATTTGCATATCGCAGCATCTTCTTCCTGTCGGTTAAATTTCGCGTCTGTAGCACGTCATAACCGTGGTGTAGCAATTTTAATGGCCAGTAGTATATTAAAGAGATGGATTTTTAGGGACGATTTTAGGGATAAGTGTGGTCCATTTTTGATAGCAGTGATACTGATCTTGAGTAGGCGTTGAAAATATCGTAACTGTTGTTTGAAATTATATTTATACCGGTCAAACCTCGAAAGATTTAGATAGCGCACTTGTTGAAATTTTGTGGAATTCTTCAGTGTTAGCACTATATAAATTCACTGTAATATACACTGAAGAGGTCAAGAAACTGGTAGACTACATCTACCTAATATCGTGTAGGGCCCCTTCAAGCACGCAGAAGTGCCACAACACGACGTGGCATGGACTCGACTAATACCTAAAGTACTGCTGGAGGGAACTGACACCACAGTCCTGCAGGACTGTCCATAAATCCGAGGGGGTGGAAATCTCTTCTGAACATCATGTTGCAAGGCATCCCAGATATGCTCATTAATGTTCATGTCTGGGGAGTTTGGTGGCCAGCTGAACTGTTTGAACTCAGTACAGTGTACCTAAAGCTACTCTGTAGCATTTCTGGACGTATAGGGTGTCGCATTATCCCCCTGGAATTGTCCAAGTCCATCGGAATGCACAATGGACATGAATGGATGCATGTGATCAGACAGGCTGCTTACGTACGTTTAACCTGACAGAGTCGCATCTTGACACATCAGGGGTCCTATATGACTCCAACTGCACGCGCCCCTCACCATTACAGAGTCTCTACCTGGTTCAACAGTCCCCTCCTGACTTACAGAGTTCATGGATTCATGAGGTTGTTTGTACACGTCCATCCGCTCATTACAATTTGAAACTAGGCTCCTTCGACCAAGCAACGTGTTAGTCAACAGCAGTCCAGTGTCGGTGTTGACTGACCCAGACTTTGTGTCATGCAGTCGTCAAGGGTACAGGAGTAGGCCTTCGGATCCGAAAGCCCATATCGACGATGTTTCTTTCAATGGTTAGCACGCTGACACTTGTTGATCGCTCAGAATTGAACTCTGTAGCAATTTGTGGAAGGTTGCACTTCTGTAACGTTGAACGATTCTCTTCAGTCTTCGTTGATCCCGTTCTTGAAGGATCTTTTTCCGGCCGCAACTATGTCGAAGATTTGATATTTTACCGGATTCCTGACATTCATGATACAATCATGAAATGGTCGTACGGGAAAATCCCCACTTCATCGCTGCCTCGGAGATGCTGTGTCCCATTTCTCGTGCGCCGACTGTAACACCACGTTCAAACTCATTTAAATCTTGATAGCCTTGCATTGCTGCAGCAGTAACCGATCTAACAACTGCGCCATATCCTGCCTGTTTACATATCTCTGTATCTGAATACGCATCCTATGCCAGTTTCTTTTGCGCTTCAGTATATACCAAAGTAATGGCCATGCCGCAGTGGATACACCGGTTCCCATCAGATAGCAGAAGTTAAGCGGTGTCGGGCGTGGCTGGCACTTGGATGGGTGACCATCTGGACTGCCATGCACTGTTCTATTTTTCGGGGTGTATTCAGCCTCGTGATGCCAACTGAGGAGCTACTCGACTGTATAGGAGCGGATCCCGTCAAAGAAAACCATCATAACGACCGGGAGCGTGGTGTGCCGACCACACTACCGTCCTACCCGCATCCTCAGCTAAGGATGACGCGACGGTCGGATGGTCCCGATGAGCTACATGTGGCCTGAAGACGGAGTGCTTTTTTTTCAGTGAACGTCTGTAAAGTTGTCACAGTCACTGGTTCATTTTGTCTTGTTACAATATAAATACCTCTAACAACCGTGCTTAAGAGTTAATATTGTTTTGACCCTAACGTTAAACATTGTGAATTAGCACTATCTTTAACCTGTTTTATTCTTCTACAAATGTTTCTGTGTGTATTTATTTTTAGGAAGGAGAGTAGTTTACAGCTACTAAAAGAAAAGTGCTAAGCAGACGACAATGTCAATGGAGGTCGAACATCAAGTGAATGTTGACTTTTTAAACCTTTCTTTTTTAAAAAAAAAAAAAGAGGTAAGAGGCAGTTCTGTATTGAAGACCTTCAGGTGAATAATGAAGATAATGAAGATCCAAACATGCATTATTAGTGTTGCGACTACACTAAAAAAAACTCACATAGTTTATGTCCTGAGTGTTTTCATAAACTGAATTATAGTTTATTTATATGAGATGCTATGGTTAACTTGTGTTTTGTTTTCTAACGCAAAAGGAAAGGATCACAAAAGTTCAGAAACTCTAGAACCACCACAGGAAAGCTGACATTGTTACTTTGTAAATATCCTTGACGTTATCGTCTGTAGTATACCGATTTCTGATACAAGATAGTGAGTCACATCTTTGCTGTCAAAACATTTCCAAGTATCTTTTTTTGCTGACGACAGCGCTAACTCGCAATATTGGGGACAATGTTATAAGTAAACAGTTTTCTAGAACTTCATTTTTACTCACATTGCAGAAAACAGTACAACAATTTGTAGAAGAAGTTACAAATAAGTACATTGTGATATTCGACTTCTATATTAAACGAAACGTGCAACACACAGTAAGTTAAAACTATGCTTTCGCTTGTACATTTACTGACACCTTCAATTCTTCTCTCTAATAAGCAACATCACACAACATCAAAAAATAAATGGTAGGTAGATTGACATGTATGAAGAAAGCGTTCTTTAATAAAATACCTTCCCTGATATCACGTATTAATATGGAAATGTATGTACAGTGTAGAACTATGAAAGTGAAACAGATCCATGCGAAGTCCAGAGAAGAGAACACTGAAAATATTTGAAATTTGATGCCACTGAAAAATGTTAAAAATTAAGTGGACAAATTAAGCGCGCAAAAAGTATATGTGAGAAAAGAAGAAGACCCTCAAGCAGATCAGTGGACATCTGCTACGATATTTGTATATAGTTGATTAGGCGCTGCAAGGAACAATAAGAGTGGACAAAGACAAGAACAAAAAAAAAAAAAAAAACAGATCATGTTGAATGCAGTTGCTACAAAGAGGTGGAAAGATCATCACAAGGTAAGAAAACAAACAGAGGATGGCATCAAAGTACTCGATGATTAAACATGTAAATAAAAACTACCTCTCAACGGAACTGTAGCCTGTTAAGTTGATTATTCTTTTCTGTCAGTGCACCAAAAGAAACGCAGAAGTATTAAAAAATTGTTCAAAAGGCTCTAAACACTATGGGACTTAATATCTGAGGTCATCAGTCTCCTAGAACTACTCAAACCTAACTAACCTAAGGACATCACACACATCCATGCCCGAGGCAGGATTCGAACCTGCGACGGTAGCAGCAGCGTAGTTCCGGACTGAAGAGCCCAGAACCGCTCGGCCACACGGCCAGCACAGTAGTAATACCCTGAATCACAGACCCTATTAGTGACATTGATGTCCAGCAGGATTTTGAAGCACATACTGCGTTTGAACACAATCAAATACATCGTAGAAAATTATTTTATGTCACGTAACCAGCTCGGATTCAGAAATTTTCATTCTTGTGGAACACTACTGGTACTGTATTGCCACGAAGTAATGCGTACTATCTGCAGTGGACCTCAGAAATGTTCCATGTTTCTAGGTATCCAAAAGGCTTTTTATACCGTTAATCATAAGCACCTTCTAATCAAATTCCATGCCTATGGAGTACTGTCTCACTTGTGCGACTGGATTCACGATTTTCTGTCAGAAAGGTCACAGTTCATAGTAACTGATGGAAATTATCGAGTGAACAGGAGTAACATGCAGAGATCCACAACAAATATAATCAATATAAACACTCTAATCTACACAAACGGCTTAGTAGACGATGTTAGGAACCTTCTTTACAGGTGATACTGTTGTTTACTGTATAGTGAAATAGTCAGAAGATCAAAACGAATTGCAAAATAATTTAGATATGATATCAATATGGTGCGAAAAGCGACCATAACTCTAAACAATAATAACTGTGAAGCACTCCACATGAGTATTAAAATCGTTAAATTTCGGTTATAGAATAAACAAACAAATTTAAATGCTGTAGATTCACCTAAATACACTGGGAACACACGTGAATTGGCAGCTTCGTAAAGTCAAGCTGCACATGTGTGCTTTACAGAGAGAAAGTACTACGTACAGTCTTAGACATAACATCTGACCGCCGGCCGGCCGCCACAGAGACTAAGTCCGGGCCGTTCACTTAAGGTGGCCAATAAAACTGACCGCCCCTGACAACTCTAAGTCCGGCCATCTGCACAATCTGGCAACACTGTAAGATGGGGAAGTGTTAGGAGGAAGTGTTGTCTACTTCCGAGTTAATATGGACAGAGTGAGCCCTTGGGCTTGCGGAAACCGTCGTGCATTTTAAACTTAAAGTCGCATGTTCGCATCCAACTGTATTTTTTTTTTTTTTTTTTTTACTGCATTTCGGTCTAAAGTTATGAGTCTGATTGAACATCAAAGACAATTCGCTTAACACTCTACCCACCCGCAATAACAAGTACTCCAGAAATAATTCCGCAGGACAGCTCGTGGCTGCGTCGCGATCATAACAGCTTACGCTCGGGCGTTTCCTCGCGCTGCAGCGGCTACCGGCCACCGGCCAGACGCCACCCGCCGCCTGAAATCCGGCGCCGCCCATGTGAAGGCGGCGCCACGCTGTCAGTGAATGTTTCAATGCCATTTTCGAATTTGAAGTTCTAGTTATCATCTTGCAGTTAATCATTGGATTTTGCATATCATGAACTACAGTTAAGCATTGTAAAATTGAGTCGTAAGTGGAAAAAGGTGTAACATTTGCAACACAACGTTTACTTTTGGTATAACAGAGGGGTGAACGTAGAGGAGGCAGCTAGAAAGATTTGAACTGTGCGTGGAGTGAGTACTTTTGGGAAAAATACGACAGAAAAAGATACTCTTGTTTCAACAAAGATCGTTCTGGCATGAATGATTTTCCACATTAAGGAAGTCTGGTGTAGGAGTACTGCATGCTCTAATTCGAAACAACAAAAATCAACGGAGTGACTATTATTGAACGTCATCAGGTCGCTCATTTAGCATTCCTATGCAGTACTGTTACTGGTGACGTGTTATGATGCCTTTATCGTTAACTTCCTAAGAAGAAATGAAAGGCTGAGCCCCACCAAAAGACGTAGACTAGAGTAAAGTGTAGTGTGAACAAAACATTTTACATCTGATAGCTCCAAAAGAGTATTTTGGGCTACGAATTCTGCCCCAAGGGGTGTGTGCAGCACAGCTGGAATTTGTTGTCAACAACTGAGACACCTTTCGGTCGCAGTGTAAGAAAGTCGAGCAACAAAACTACATCACCTATGCTATTGCATGATAACTCACCTTGTTGATTTGAGCAACAAAACTATCCAGGAGATTGATAGGAAAGTCGTCTCTCAGGCACTTGTCCCTCTCGTCATATATTCGTAAAATTTTACCTTTCCCGCTCTTGATCGATCAACCGTCAAGGCAATTCATTTCTAGACGAAAATACTCTTAAAACTACACTGGTTTAATGACATCGTTAGAACCAGTGGGTTTCTGCAGGCGTAGAATTTGCAAACAACTTTAGCATAGTCAGACTGTTGTAGATATCGTGAAAGAAAATTCAGCTGCTGATTAATTTCTCTTTGATGATTAATGTTGCGATTAGTAAAGTAATGGAAAATGCAATTAAAATATTCATTGTACTAATACAAATTAAATTCAGCTTACTACAGAAACATCACGACGGCAATCCATCTTAATAAAACATTATGTGTCTGTTAGACGATTGAGCCTATTTTAAAACGAATTAGTAGAATATTACCGATTTTTGACTTCGAAAAGATCTGTATTTGCTTCATTTCCTGTATCATTCGCAAGTATTATGAAAATGTGGCATTTCATAGACAAAATTATGTATTCACAACAACAAAAAATATGTCGGCAGAAAACAAAAGTGGCATTATGAAATTGGCAGTACTGTAAGGCTTTTGCTCTGACAGTAATGGTTACCGAAACTACCAAGACGAATTTTGCTCGAGCGCTGTCTTACGATTCCCTTATTGAGCTTGTATCTGCCTGCTTGTAGCTCTACTACAAAAGAATAAAAAATCTGGCTTTCAGCGAGTCTAGAAAGGCGAACGATTTTTTGGTGTTTTTCTTATTTTCGATGTTGGTGGGGCCATGTGCATTGATGAGTGTTTATTTCTTACTGGGGCTCTGAATGAGCATAGTCATAAGTCGATTGTTGATGGGTGTGATTTTTTTGACAAAACTGATGATAGATCTGTGTTCGAGAAATGCCATGGCCAAGATTGGTACGCCTTTCGCTACCTTTTGTTATATTTTGCTCTTGAAGATGCAATGGTTTCCGTAATGCAATGTTTCAGTGTCGATGAGTCGTGGTTCATGAAGAGCAAGGATGAGAATCTTTTGTTGGTCGATTTCTTTTGTGAGATTATGTAGTTTTCGTGCTTGGATCAATGTATCGAAGTTTCGTTAAAAAAAATGGTCTTATGTGTGTGTGAAATCTTATTGGACTTTACTGCTAAGGTCATCAGTCTCTAAGCTTACACACTACTTTGCCTAAATTATCCTAAGGACAAAAACACACACCCATGTCTGAGGGAGGACTCGAACCTCCGCCGGGACCAGCCAAGCAGTCCATGACTGCTGCGACTTCGAGCGCTCGGCTAATCCCGCGCGGCGTGTAGTTTTCAAATGTATGTTTTCTGCTTGTAGGGAAATTTACCAGAGATCTTCGATATTCTCTGCAGTGATAATCTGGCCTCCCCAGAATCCGAAATTCCAACTGCCGCCTGTCGGCAGTTTGCACAGTTCATGTTTGCTTGTGTTTCATTGGTTTGGCCTCGGTGATTCCAGGACCGGACAGGACCAGAGGGTGTGAAGCCTTTGGAAGCAAATATTTTCTGCCGAGCTCATTGAGCTAACAGACAGTGACCAGAGTAGCGGTGGTTTTCACTCAGACGTGCGTGGATTTTGAGTTCAACGGATTGAGTAGTCGTTGAGGATTGTGATAGTATTTGGTTCACCCCAAGTATTTGATTTCCTCGGTACCTCCCATATCGGGGAGGTTTTCCCCTATCGGCCTCACTGGATTATTATTATTATTGTCATTATGTCATCAGCAAATCCGATATGGTGCATCTTCCCACCACTCAAATAGATGTGCATTGTTCGACTCAGTATTTCCATCACGTAAATACGGGTTATAATTACGTTACATTGCTGCTAGTAGACATTTTTCTCACTTTTTCTTGGGCAGTTGCTACCTGTTACTCCATCATAGGAATTTATGTGCGCAGCATTGTTGCAATACAGACGTTCAAATTATCCGATTTCTGTAATTTCATTTCGATACCAGATCGTTATAATCGGATTCAGCCAGTCAGGCGTAATGTGGATATCTGAATACGACTCTCATCATTTGATAGACTGGGTAAACCACATTCTTAATCGGTCGGTTGAATCTAGATCACTTATTTATGACAGGGTCTGAATTCTTAAAAAAACACTCTGAATAATAATAATACAATATGCTTATTACTAATATTTTATTTAAATATAAATATATGAACAAACGAGATAGTTTATTTACAGGAGCAGAGCCCCATCCATCATAGCAGAGCAGTGCGAGATTGGTTTCAGGGCCAAGAGAGGATAAAGCTGTTGCCCTTTGTTCCACGATCACCGAACATCAACCAGATAGAGAATATGTGGGCAGAGGTAACAAGGCCATTGCCATGTGGACCTACAAATGCAAGCGACCTTTGGACGAATATAGAAAACGTATGGTTGGAAGTAAACCATCACGCTACACTGTCGACGACTTAATGAAAACAATGCCCCTTCGCCTTGGAGAAATCTTACGTAATGATCGTGGGTGGGTTGGTTACTAAAAGTATACTCGTCCACAAAACCCATGTGGACAATAATCTGATAGTCGGTCAAGCTTTGCTTTGTCGCAGCTCTTTAGATATAAGTCCATTTACTTTCAGTCTCCTCCTTACAATTCTTGCAATGCAAGGTAATTGAAAAATCTCATCGACTCGACGCCAACTGAGGAATTGATTGGTGCATGTGTTGTTCAACACACAGTAGTTGTCACCCTCACTGGAATCAATGACTGTTTGTGTGTGTGTGTGTGTGTGTGTGTGTGTGTGTGTGTGTGTGTGTGTGTGTGTGTTGTGTGTGTGTGTGTGTGTGTTTTCGTGTTCACAAACAATCTGAATCAATACTATTAACATTAGAGAGACAACCAACAACAAATATTGCATCAAATATGACTGTAAAGTGTTTTAATGCGATGGGAAGTTACAAACTGAATTTTTACCCAACCCACGACCTGCATATTACCTTACGATAAGTAAGATGTATTAACTCCATAGTATCTTTAGCAGAGACAGTGCGCTCTTGTTGCCGAGGCTCGCGACAAGTGCAGCGATTAGCAGTGCCCAATGCCGCAGCGATTTGTTTATGTTGGCTGAGCGTGGACACTGCAGCAGACGCTTCGCCATAAACAGAAAGAAATCACCTTGGCTCTGTCTGCAGTGAGTGGATATCACTGCCTACGTGTTCTTACAGTAACCAACGTGAGACTCTACTCACAGGTGCCATGGAGCAATTGCAACGGGTATCATGTCGTTAGTCATCAGAATATTAAACAGTGATGAAATGTCCACTCTATTTGAATACCAAGAATATAGGAACCTTCTCAAAAAGGAAGGTGAGGTGATATCAAAATTTATCCAACATACAAAAATTAACTGCAGGGCTTTCATGTATGCAGTAGTAGCACACCAGGAAATATTATGTCTTGGAAGCGTATATTTCATTTCCTCTTCTCATATTAAGGCCCTTGTTTTAGTATGAAGTGAGAAAAAAACATGAAAAACTAAAGTTCCTGAGAAGCATATCAGTCATTTCCTCTTCTCATATCAAAACTTTTATTTTAGTATGAAGTAAAAAAACAAAGAGTTTAAGTTTGTGAAGCATAATATGACACAAGATTCTTATCGTAGGCGCTATCGGAAACGCAAAAAGCAGGTTGGGAGCTGTCCACTCTTCTGTCCAACAGTCTTTCTCCTTTCATGCATTACTCCCGATGGGAGATTCTTATTTAAGGACTTGTGGGCATCAATTCTTCAGCAGAACAAGCCTTATGTTATTTTGCTAATTACGGTATGGAAAAAATGCAACATAGACGATTTCCCCTAAAGCAGTGGGGATATTTGCAAATGTCTGTATTCAGCAATGACTGCCAGCTGCCATACCACTTCACAGATTCCATGGGCAGGCAACACAACTGTGAGTGCACTTCAGACTTCATTCAGTAAGACGTCAGGAGATGGATAGAAACGTCAAATTAACGTCGCTTTCCGAGTCGTATTCAATCCAGAATGAGGTGTTATTAAGGTAGTTGAGCGTTCTAGCAATTACACTTTTATAATTCCCATATGAGTATTTCGATAGCCAAAAGAACCCGTTAGTGTGAAACTATCGGGAACTGCATTAATATCAAACTGCAAGAACTTGAGACAATACGTGGACTCTTCTCTTCGCTGGGTGACCTGTTACTGTTATTTAGGATTCTCTCCGTCCTAGGCGTAACGCAAATGGAACTTCAGAGGCGCTTTCCGCTATTCTTCACAAACATCAGCAACTTGTAATCACTGCGAATTACAACTGCGTGATGATATGGCTCAGGTTGTCAGTAGTTGTGGTGGTGTTATGCTATCAAACTGCTTACAGTAACGTTAATGGTGGCACACATAATTCAGCGCTGACTACCTACTTAAGTAAAGATAGTGTTGTGGCGTCGTCGTTTCTCTTTATTTGGCCTCAGCTTGAGTAATCCGATTTAACGAACATAGTACTCCATTCGCGGGCTGCTAATGATACAGTATGACTACAGAGATCATCGTGCGGGTATTACATTAATTCTGCAATGAATTGCTTAACACATATTACCCTCAGCTATGCAGCTGGAATGACTCATTACACAGGTACTATGTGTTGCACTTGGTTAAGGGATCAGTTCGCTGCAATCCTGCTTCTACTGTTCGTAAATAATTGTATACTTCATAAATGGTTCAAATGGCTCTGAGCACTATGGGACTTAACTTCTGAGGTCATTAGTCGACTAGAACTTAGAACTACTTAAACCTAACTAACCTAATCAAATCAGACACATCCATGCCCAAGACAGGATTCGAACCTGCGACCGTAGCGGTCGCGCGATTCAAGACTGTAGCGCTTAGAACCGCTCGGCCACCCCGGCCGGCATACTTGTATACTGACCGTTCGTTATTTGACTAAATATGAACTACAATCTGATTCGCATATATATGACATGGATTAGTGCCGGCACAAAGCAATGACTAAGGGTTGGATGCCGTTGAAGTCCCGTTACACTGATGGCAAGACAAATGTTCGCAAATCACCTCTATTGCCTCAAGAAACAATTGCATCTTAAATATCGAAGGACCGACGTCCACACTGTCACAGCGCGTTGAAATACAGCTAAGACGGCAGATGAATATTTGTGACCGGCTGGGCTTCGAACCTGGACCTCCTGCTTACTAGACAGACATGCTGATCACTGCACTATTATTATTATTTTTTTTTTTAAGTTTGAGAAGACTTTCAGCACCAGGTAGGCGGAGGCAGAGAGGGCAGGGATCGAAGATCCGAGGCCTGGCCTTAATGCCTCCCCCATACCTGTCACTGAGCAGCTGCGTTATTCCCACGTATTCCATGTTTGCACCCACATATACCTTAAAATTGTGGAAAAAAATAGAAGTAGTTTTTTGGATTTAAAATTTTGTAAATTCGTTGTAAGAACTTACGAGACCAAGCTGCTTAGGCCATCGGTTCCTAAGCTCACACACTACTTAACCTAACTTAAACTGACTTACGCTATGGACAACACACACACCCATGCCAGAGGGAGGACTCGAACCTCCGACGGTGGGCACTGTCGGGACGCAGCAGCAAACCTCTTTTCAGCACCTATCTACACACGCTCCTCGTCAGACGCAAATTCCCATCTTTGCCGCATACCACATGCGCAGCTCCTTCGGGAATGTCCAAAAGGAAAGACACTACGAATCCGGGTTCGAACCTGCTCAGGCACAAATTTTCATCTGACGCCGTTGTTCTATTTTTTTGCGCATGACAGCCTCGACATCTGTCTTTCAATCTTTAATAGATTAATAAGGCTGTCTATTTCGATTCGTAGTGTCTGTTCTTTCGGAACACACACACACACACACACACACACACACACACACACACACACACACACACACACACACACAAAATGTTTCAAATGGCTCTGAACACTATGGTACTTAACATCCATGGTCATCAGTCGCCTAGAACTTAGAACTACTTAAACCTAACTAACCGAAGGACATCACAAAACACCCAGTCACCACGAGGCAGAGGAAATCCCTGACCCCGCCGGGAATTGAACCCGGGAACCCGGGCGTGGGAAGCGAGAACGCTACACACACCCTCACACACACACACACACACACACACACACACTCACACACACACACACACACACACACACACACACACACACAGTCATTGATTCCAGTGAGGGTGACAACTACTGTGTGTTGAACAACACATGCACTAGTCAATTCCTCAGTGGGCGTCGAGTGGATGAGATTTTTCAATTACCTTGCATTGCAAGAATTGTAAGGAGTAGACTGAAAGTAAATGGACTTATATCTAAAGAGCTGCGACAAAGCAAAGCTTGACCGACTATCAGATTATTGTCCACATGGGTTTTGTGGACGAGTATACTTTTAGTAACCAATCCACCCACGATTTCTCGAAGGCGAAGGGGCATTGTTTTCATTAAGTCGTCGACAGTGTAGCGTGATGGTTTACTTCCCACCATACGTTTTCTATATTCGTCCAAAGGTCGCTTGCATTTGTAGGTCCACGTGGCAATGACCTTGTTACCTCTGCCCACATATTCTCTATCTGGTTGATGTTCGGTGATCGTGGAACAAAGGGCAACAGCTTTATCCTCTCTTGGCCCTGAAACCAATCTCGCACTGCACTGCTATGATGGATGGGGCTCTGCTCCTGTAAATAAACTATCTCGTTTGTTCATATATTTATATTTAAATAAAATATTAGTAATAAGCATATTGTATTATTATTATTCAGAGTGTTTTTTTAAGAATTCAGACCCTGTCATAAATAAGTGATCTAGATTCAACCGGCCGATTAAGAATGTGGTTTACCCAGTCTATCAAATGATGAGAGTCGTATTCAGATATCCACATTACGCCTGACTGGCTGAATCCGATTATAACGATCTGGTATCGAAATGAAATTACAGAAATCGGATAATTTGAACGTCTGTATTGCAACAATGCTGCGCACATAAATTCCTATGATGGAGTAACAGGTAGCAACTGCCCAAGAAAAAGTGAGAAAAATGTCTACTAGCAGCAATGTAACGTAATTATAACCCGTATTTACGTGATGGAAATACTGAGTCGAACAATGCACATCTATTTGAGTGGTGGGAAGATGCACCATATCGGATTTGTTGATGACATAATGACAATAATAATAATAATCCAGTGGGGCCGATAGGGGAAAACCTCCCCGATGTGGGAGGTACCGAGGAAATCAAATACTTGGGGTAAACCAAATACTATCACAATCCTCAACGACTACTCAATCCGTTGAACTCAAAATCCACGCACGTCTGAGTGAAAACCACCGCTACTCTGGTCACTGTCTGTTAGCTCAATGAGCTCGGCAGAAAATATTTGCTTCCAAAGGCTTCACACCCTCTGGTACTGTCCGGTCCTGGAATCACCGAGGCCAAACCAATGAAACTCAAGCAAACATGAACTGTGCAAACTGCCGACAGGCGGCAGTTGGAATTTCGGATTCTGGGGAGGCCAGATTATCACTGCAGAGAATATCGAAGATCTCTGGTAAATTTCCCTACAAGCAGAAAACATACATTTGAAAACTACACGCCGCGCGGGATTAGCCGAGCGCTCGAAGTCGCAGCAGTCATGGACTGCTTGGCTGGTCCCGGCGGAGGTTCGAGTCCTCCCTCAGACATGGGTGTGTGTTTTTGTCCTTAGGATAATTTAGGCAAAGTAGTGTGTAAGCTTAGAGACTGATGACCTTAGCAGTAAAGTCCAATAAGATTTCACACACACATAAGACCATTTTTTTTAACGAAACTTCGATACATTGATCCAAGCACGAAAACTACATAATCTCACAAAAGAAATCGACCAACAAAAGATTCTCATCCTTGCTCTTCATGAACCACGACTCATCGACACTGAAACATTGCATTACGGAAACCATTGCATCTTCAAGAGCAAAATATAACAAAAGGTAGCGAAAGGCGTACCAATCTTGACCATGGCATTTCTCGAACACAGATCTATCATCAGTTCTGTCAAAAAAATCACACCCATCAACAATCGACTTACGACTATGCTCATTCAGAGCCCCAGTAAAAAATAAACACTCATCAATGCACATGGCCCCACCAACATCGAAAATAAGAAAAACCACAAATATGTCGAAAAATTCTGGAACACACTCGAAAATACTATGAGCAAAATTCACCAAGATGACGTGAAAATACTATTTGGGACAGAAAAAACCTGTAGAAAAATCATTGATACAAATTCAACACATCGAAACGCTTAGACTAACGGTACACATCTGAGTGATATTTGCCAACAATTCAGCCACAAAATGATGTCTTCCCATTTTAGGAAAATACCATTTCTCAGGTAACATGCTTGGCTACCAGGTGCAAGCTGCTGTCGTTCGCCTTTCTAGACTCGCTGAAAGCCAGATATTTTATTCTTTTGTAGTAGAGCTACAAGCAGGCAGATACAAACTCAATAAGGCAATCGTAAGACAGCGCTCGAGCAAAATTCGTCTTGGTACTTTCAGTAACCATTACTGTCAGAGCAAAAACCTTACGGTACTGCCAATTTCATAATGCCACTTTTGTTTTCTGCCGACATATTTTTTGTTGTTGTGAATACATAATTTTGTCTATGAAATGCCACATTTTCATAATACTTGCGAATGATACAGGAAATGAAGCAAATACAGATCTTTTCGAAGTCAAAAGTCGGTAATATTCTACTAATTCGTGTTAAAATAGGTTCAATCGTCTAACAGACACATAATGTTTTATTAAGATAGATTGCCGTCGTGATGTTTCTGTAGTAAGCTGAATTTAATTTGTATTAGTACAATGAATATTTTAATTGCATTTTCCATTACTTTACTAATCGCAACATTAATCATCAAAGAGAAATTAATCAGCAGCTGAATTTTCTTTCACGATATCTACAACAGTCTGACTATGCTAAAGTTGTTTGCAAATTCTACGCCTGCAGAAACCCACTGGTTCTAACGATGTCATTAAACCAGTGTAGTTTTAAGAGTATTTTCGTCTAGAAATGAATTGCCTTGACGGTTGATCGATCAAGAGCGGGAAAGGTAAAATTTTACGAATATATGACGAGAGGGACAAGTGCCTGAGAGACGACTTTCCTATCAATCTCCTGGATAGTTTTGTTGCTCAAATCAACAAGGTGAGTTATCATGCAATAGCATAGGTGATGTAGTTTTGTTGCTCGACTTTCTTACACTGCGACCGAAAGGTGTCTCAGTTGTTGACAACAAATTCCAGCTGTGCTGCACACACCCCTTGGGGCAGAATTCGTAGCCCAAAATACACTTTTGGAGCTATCAGATGTAAAATGTTATGTTCACACTACACTTTACTCTAGTCTACGTCTTTTGGTGGGGCTCAGCCTTCCGTTTCTTCTTAGGAAGTTAACGATAAAGGCATCATAACACGTCACCAGTAACAGTACTGCATAGGAATGCTAAATGAGCGACCTGATGACGTTCAATAATAGTCACGCCGTTGATTTTTGTTGTTTCGAATTAGAGCATGCAGTACTCCTACACCAGACTTCCTTAATGTGGAAAATCATTCATGCCAGAACGATCTTTGTTGAAACAAGAGTATCTTTTCCTGTCGTATTTCTCCCAAAAGCACTCACTCCACGCACAGTTCAAATCTTTCTAGCTGCCTCCTCTACATTCACCCCTCTGTTATACCAGAAGTAAACGTTGTGTTGCAGAAGTTACACCTTTTTCCACTTACGACTCAATTTTACAATGCTTAACTGTAGTTCATGATATGCAAAATCCAATGATTAACTGCAAGATGATAACTAGAACTTCAAATTCGAAAATGGCATTGATACATACACTGACAGCGTGGCGCCGCCTTCACATGGGCGGCGCCGGATTTCAGGCGGCGAGTGGCGTCTGGCCGGTGGCCGGTAGCCGCTGCAGAGCGAGGAAACGCCCGAGCGTAAGCTATTATGAACGCGACGCAGCCACGAGCTGTCCTGCGGAATTATTTCTGGAGTACTTGTTATTGCGGGTGGGTAGTGTGTTAAGCGAATTGTCTTCGATGTTCAATCAGACTCATAACTTTAGACCGAAATGTAATAAAAAAAAAAGAAGATACAGTTGGACGCGAACATGCGACTTTAAGTTTAGAATGCACGACGGTTTCCACAATCTCACGGGCTCACTCTGTCCATATCAAGTCGGAAGTAGACAACACTTCCTCCTTACACTTCCCCATCTTACAGTGTTGCCAGATTGTGCAGATGGCCGGACAGAGTTGTCAGGGGCGGTCAGTTTTATTGGCCACCTTAAGTGAACGACCCGAACTTAGTCTCTGTGGCGGCTGGCCGGCGGTCAGTTGTTATGTCTAAGACTGTACATCTCTCGGAATTATTGTTATTATTCACGTATAATGCCAGCAGGACCACGTGAGGTACAATCCATCAGTGTCACGTTTGATGGGTGGCCTTTCTTTGTGCTCAAATTTCTTTCATCCTTTCAGAATGAAGTCTCTTTCTTTCATCAGACCATGGTGTTCCAGTCCGTTTTCCAATTTCCCTCTGACTAACTTTCCAATCAAACATCTTTTGTCTGAATGTTTTCCTACCTCTAAGGTCTGTCTGAGCTACACCGGCTGCTTTAAGATCCTCCTTAATCGCAGCAATCCATTTCACTGGCTCAGTTTTTGCCTTTCTTCTGTTTTCGTAGAATTTTACTATTTGTTTTGTCAGCCTAGTGAGTGCCATTCTTTTAATGTGCCCATAAAGTTTAAGGCTTCGTTTTCTCATGTCACCATGTATGTCTCTGTATTCTTCTATTTCCTTATTACTTCTCAGCCTGTAAGTTTCTCCATCAGTAATTTTGGGGCCTAATATTTTCCTAATAATCTTTCTTTCTTTCTTCTGAATTTCTTCAATATCCCTCTTCCCATTTATGATTAAAGTTTCTGCTCCAAAAAGACATTCAGGTTTGATTACAGTGCTGTAATGTCTAATTTAGAAAGTGATATTTATTATAAATATTTTGTGTTAAACTGAATGTAGGTGCCATCTTTTGACGGCGAACTTCATTTGCAGCTTTGTCCAGACCGTTTTCTTGCAAAATTTCTCCCAAGTATTTGAACTGAAATACCCTTTTTATTTTTCCATATTTCGTGTCCAAAAACTTTGGTGCTTGTTTGTTGCATGTCATGTATTCCGTTTTTTCGAATGACATTTGTAGTCCTCCCTTTTCCGAGACTTCTCTAATAATTTAGATTTGTTTTTGAGCTGTAGTAACGTCCCTAGTTATAACTGCCAGATCATCTGCAAAGGCGAGGCAGTCTACTCTGATATCATTTACCTAACTTGATTGATTGGTCTATATTTTGAATTCACTTTCGCTGTCACCGTTCTGTAATTACCTTTTCCAAAACATAGTTAAACAGCAATTGAGAGAGTCCATCTCCCTGCTAACACCAGTCTTGATTTCAAATGGTTCATAAATCTCTCCCATGAATTTAACTTTAGACTTAATTTGACATCTGTAAACGTTTCCTTAATCAGTGTTAGAGCTTTATTATCTAGCCCTTGTTCTTTTAAAATTGGGAAAAGAGATTCACGATCAACTGAGTCGTAAGCATTTTTAAAATCCACAAATGTACATACAATATTGTTACTAGAAATCCTTTGGTGTCTAAGGATTAGTTTTAAAGCAAGAATTTGTTCAAGACAGTATATGTTTGATCTAAAGACTGCTTGGTATTCACCAATTTTAGGTTCTACCTGTTCTTGGGCTAGATCAAGTAAACACTGAGGGAGAATTTTGTATGTGACTGGGAGAAGAGAGAGTCTTCGGTAATTATTAACATCGATCCTATCCCATTTTTTATGCAATGGACGAATTAGGGCAGTTTTGCAGTCCTCAGGTATTTTCTTAGTTTCCCAGATATGTCCTATTAGTTGAGTGATCTCTTTTATAGCTTTAGGGCCAGCTGATTTTAGTAATTCTGAGAGTATACCGCATTCTCCGGATGCTTTATTGTTTTTAAACCTCTTAATTTGTTTAGTTATTTCGATTTCGTCAGGTGCTTTAGAGTTAGGGTTGGTGTTATTAATTTGCTGTGATTCAAAATTATTCGCTGGTTCTGGACAGTTCAATAGTTTTTCAAAATAATTAGGAAGCACCTTACAATTTTCCTGGTTGTTAAGAGCCATTTTTGAATCAAAGACTTTGAGGTCGGTAACCAGTTAGTTTTGCTTTGAATGTTTTATAAAAGTTTCTTGTATTGTTCTTTTGCAAATCTTTTTCGATTTCTAAAAGTTATGCATTTTCGTAGTTTCTTTTAGTCTGTAGGATTAATTTAGATGTTTCCTTTCTCACAGTTAGAAAGACGTTGTGCTTTTTTACAGTTTTGTTACTATTCCAATATTTTAATGCCTCATGCCTAGACTTAACTGCTGTTTCACAATCCGCGTTCCAGCAAGGGCGTTTTTGTTTCTTTCGAAGCGGAATTAAATTTTGGGCTGTTTTGATTCACTTTTCTTTTAGGCTTTGCCAATTATTGGATTGTTTTTTGTCAAAGTCACTTGTTAGATTTGGGGTTATTTAGCGGTGTCAAATTTTGGGATAAAATTTTTTGTTTTGAAGTGTTTCTGAGGCTGAAGTTTTAATTTTTTCGCATTAAATAATGGTCTGAATCACTGTTAGCCCATTTCCTAACTTGGACATTTAAAATTTCTTTGTAGTTAGGGTATGAAATTGATACAGGATCGATTTGAAATTCCCCAATAAATGTATTGGGCGCCCGCCAGGTTTTTTGTTTAGAAGGGTTCTTTTTAAAATGTGCTGAAATGATTTTAAAGTTAAAATTTTTCCATATTTCAACAAGCCTTTGGCCACTTTGGTTTGTCCATTTATGCGCAGAAAATCCACCAACCTTTTTCTTATATCTTTTCTCTTTACCTAATTCAGCATTAAAATCACCCATTAAAATTTTAGGATGGTTTGAGGGAATTTTCAAGATGATGCTTTCTAGTGTTTCGTAAGCTTCATTAACTTCATCAGGTTTTTTACGGTTATCCCCATATGGGCATTAATTAAAGTGTATGCTTTACTCGCGCATTTAAGAGAAATTGTCATTAGTCTACTATTAATGGGTTTTACCTTCGTTATACAGTTTAAAATATTTCTGGTGACTGCAAAAGCAACTCCCAGATGTGGCGTATTATTAAGTCTTCTTTTTATCAATTTTACTTTTAAAAAGACGATAACTGCCAAAATCCATGGTGTTATTGTCCGTCATTCGTATTTCTTGAAGTTCCAAAATTTGAACTTTCTGTTCTTTTAATGTATCTCTCAACAAATAAAGTTTACCTGATTGCGAAAGTGTTTGTATGTTAAGTGTTGCAAAAAAAGTATTTGTCTTGGTTTTAAGTTGGACAGAGGACTCCGATTTTCTCTGTTGAGTCAGACTACATTTTAACCTGGCCGCCCCAGAATCCGAAAGACCAGTTGCGCCAGTAATTTTGCCGGTGGATTGACCACCTGGGGTTATATTGTGATTATCAAAATGCTCCATGATGATTGTACCTGATATCGCTAGGGGTTGAGTAGAGTCATTGAGTGAACTCAGAATGTTAAGACTGGAAGGGTTAGTTCCAGAATATGAATTTCAGAAGCACCACTGGTGAACAGACGCTGACCACTTCGCAGCTTTCAACAAGACAGACGCGAAGTGGATTTGGTTTTGTTTTCTCCATTAGGTTCGCCCGCTCTCTCTGCCGTTGGGAGTTAGGATTCCTCTTCCGCCTTTGAGACCGTAGACCGGGCATCACCTGTAACCCTAGGCAGGGGGCCCCACAGGGCCCCAGATGGACCCAGGCTTCTTTGCGAGGAGTTACTCCTCCCCCTCCTCCTTCCTCATCACTTGTGAGATAAGCCCCCGGGCTTGGGACCAGCAGTGACGGAGCTCCCTCGGAATTATTAAAGATATTTCTAGCAATCCATTTGTTATGAAATTCTGTATAGCTTTTTGTAGGTTGGTTGGTTGGTTGTTTGGGGAAGGAGACCAGACAGCGTGGTCATCGGTCTCATAGGATTAGGGAAGGATGGGGAAGGAAGTCGGCCGTGCCCTTTCAGAGGAACCATCCCGGCATTTGCCTGGAATGATTTAGGGAAATCACGGAAAACCTAAATGAGGATGGCCGGAAGCAGGATTGAACCGTCGTCCTCCCTAATGCGAGTCCAGTGTCTAACCACTGCGCCACCTCGCTCGGTAGCTTTTTGTAATGATAATAGGAATGGGGGAAAGAAATACAGTAGAAAAAGAATGGGTAGCTTTGAGGGATGAAGTAGTGAAGGCAGCAGAGGATCAAGTAGGTAAAAAGACGAGGCAGTAAATGAAGCAGGCAAAAAGAAGTACAAACATCTCAAAAATGAGATCGACAGGAAGTGCAAAATGGCTAAGCAGGGTTTGCTAGAGGACAAATGTAAGGATGTAGAGGCTTATCTCACTAGGGGTAAGATAGATACAGCCTACAGGAAAATTAAAGAGACGTTTGGAGAAAAGAGAACCACTTGTATGAATATCAAAAGCTCAGATGGAAACCCAGTTCTAAGCAAAGAAGGGAAAGCAGAAAGGTGGAAGGAGTATATAGAGGGTCAATACAAGGGCGATGTACTTGAGGACAATATTATGGAAATGGAAGAGGATGTAGATGAAGATGAAATGGGAGATATGATACTGCGTGAAGAGTTTGACAGAGCACTGAAAGATCTGAGTCGAAACAAGGCCCCGGGAGTAGACAACATTCCATTAGAACTACTGACAGCCTTGGGAGAGCCAGTCCTAACGAAACTCTACCATCTGGTGAGCAAGATGTATGAAACAGGCGAAATACCCTTAGACTTCAAGAAGAATATAATAATTCCAATCACAAAGAAAGCAGGTGCTGACAGGTGTGAAAATTACCGAACTATCAGTTTAATAAGTCACAGCTGCAAAATACTAACGCGGATTCTTCAGACGAATGGAAAAACTAGTAGAAGCCGACCTCGGGGAAGATCAGTTTGGATTCCGTAGAAATGTTGGAACACGTGAGGCAATACTGACCCTACGACTTATCTTAGAAGCTATATTAAGAAAAGGCAAACCTACGTTTCTAGCATTTGTAGACTTGGAGAAAGCTTTTGACAATGTTGACTGGAATACGCTCTTTCAAATTCTGAAGGTGGCAGGGGTAAAATATAGGTAGCGAAAGGCTATTTACAATTTGTACAGAAACCAGATGGCAGTTATAAGAGTCGAGGGACATGAAAGGGAAGCAGTGGTTGGGAAGGGAGTGAGACAAGTTTGTAGTCTCTCCCCGATGTTATTCAATCTGTATATTGAGCAAGCAGTGAAGGAAACAAACGAAAAATTCGGAGTAGGTATTAAAATCCATGGAGAAGAAATAAAAACTTTGAGGTTCGCCGATGACATTGTAATTCTGTCAGAGACAGCAAAGGACTTGGAAGAGCAGTTGAATGGAATGGATAGTGTCTTGAGAGGAGGGTATAAGATGAACATCAACAAAAGCAAAACGAGGATAATGGAATGTAGTCGAATTAAATCGGGTGATGCTGAGGGAATTAGATTAGGAAATGAGACACTTAAAGTAGTAAAGGAGTTTTGCTATTTGGGGAGCAAAATAACTGATGATGGTTGAAGTAGAGAGGATACAAAATGTAGACTGGCAATGGCAAGGAAAGAGTTTCTGGAGAAGAGAAATTTGTTAACATCGAGTATAGATTTAAGTGTCAGGAAGTCATTTCTGAAAGTATTTGTATGGAGTGTAGCCATGTATGGAAGTGAAACATGGACGATAAATAGTTTGGACAAGAAGAGAATAGAAGCTTTTGAAATGTGGTGCTACAGAAGAATGCTGAAGATCAGATGGGTAGATCACATAACTAATGAGGAAGTATTGAATAGGATTGGGGAGAAGAGGAGTTTGTGGCACAACTTGACTAGAAGAAGGGATCGGTTGGTAGGACATGTGTTGAGGCATCAAGGGATCACCAATTTAGTATTGGAAGGCAGTGTGGAGGGTAAAAATCGTAGAGGGAGACCAAGAGATGAATACACTAAGCAAATTCAGAAGGATGTAGGCTGCAGTAGGTACTGGGAGATGAAGAAGCTTGCACAGGATAGAGTAGCATGGAGAGCTGCATCAAACCAGTCTCAGGACTGAATACCACAACAACAACAACAATAGTTAACAACTATGAATTTCAGCTTCATGTCTACAGTAATTTCTGAAATGCGCAGAGTCACTTGAAACACAGAATTTATGACAATCCATGTAAATAACTTCCTAACTTGATGATGATTTATGTAAAAATCAGTGATGAACTTCAACTAAATGCTTTTCACTACTCACATAATAAACAGCCGGTTGGTTAAAAGGCTAAAATTTGTGTAATATTTTCAGCTTCAGACTGCCGTCATTCCTTCAACTGTCGATGACGTGACCATCACATATTGCTGAGCGGTATTTGATTATTTTTGTGCTCATTTCTTGGCTATTTTTTAGGGGAGTACAAGGTTTGCTAACTCAGGAAGATAGCTTCAGATTATGTTGTTACGAGATAAGCGAGCCCAGGCGTTCATCCCGTGGGCTGTGTTGATCACGTGCCAATGACAGAGGCTCTACAAAAGCGAAATGGGTCTCCAGGTTACTGCACTTCACAGAACCGTTTGCTTTAAGTCACTGCTCCACACTTTGACGGTAAATGCGGTTTTCTCCTTTGAAGGAATTTGCCAGTAAGCCACTTCAGATCCACAGAGTATAACTGCGCATCACAAATTCAACTCCCTATATGCAGATCTAAGAACGAGCCACCAAGGGACTCCTTGTTCACCCTGAGAAAATTTGTTGCCTTTCCCTCCAAATCTTGTTATCCAATCAACGGAGTCTTGCCTCCACCGTGCTTGGGCGCGATGAATGGAACATAGCTAGCAGCCGATACAAATCTCTTGCATGTTAAGATGCGTTCTGTAAGCCAAGAATCGCAAATTTCAGCAGGAATCCACTGTAATTACGTAGATAAAGCGAAATTCTCGCTGGCCTCTGTGGCGGTGACAGGATGTCCGTCCCTCCACGTACAGTTTTTCAAGAAGTTGAGGGTTAGGTTAAGAGAGGGAGAATTTTGGAGTCCTGTCGTGAGGGAGAGGTCTGGAGCACTTGTGGTCCAGAGGTCTTTTGGTGCACCCTTTTTCTCCCACCTTCTCGGCTGCCCTTATACGGCGCTGACTGGCATGTTCTGGCGCCCGTTTGTGTTGAAGTGTCACATATCGATTGGCGCTATCCACATCCTGAGCAGCTCACAGTTTGGGGGATATGCTCCGCAACGTGAGTTGTCTGATTAACTGTATTGTTTCGTAGGCGTAAGACTCTTTTACTCTGCATTTGCGAGCTGCACAGACTAGGAACGCTTGTAGCATTTCCAAGCCAGTCTTCCACATAGGTGAGGTACCTCCTCATTCTGTTAACGGGACATTCATGACCAAACTGAGCTTCTAGACAGCCCTCTGTTTCAGTATTTTAGGTGAGTTTGTGCTACTCAATATTATTAGGCTTTATGTTCACTTTTTGAAAACTCGTTCTCCATCATTTTAATATGGAATACGTTGAGATTTTAGAGTTTTAAGGTGGCAGAATAAATGAAAGCCAATTTCGCACCTTACATAAGAGTTTTATACATCGTATCGGGAAGGTGAATATAACACCTAACCTACTTCGGCGGTAATGAGCAGATTTGCCTATAAGTATGTAATGCAAAAGAGATGACACTCAATCGACAGTAATAACGCACCCCTCCTATATAATGCATGTCAATGAGCAGAAGGTGAAACGAGCAGCGAGAGGAAACGTTTTGTGGAAGCCTGCGCGGGCAGAAGCAGAGGCATTATGGAAAGCTCTTAAGGGGGGCACCCCGCAGAGGGAGCGACAGGTGACGTATACTGCAGAGAGAGTAATGGGCCAGCAGAAGTAGGCCGGAAAGAAGATTTAGAAAACTGTGTTTCGGAATTCCAAATGGATATGACCAAAACCAGTGACGCAGTTGATCACGTGAACAGCAAATGGTGCAAATGTGAGTGGGCATGAAATTTCAGATTGGCGGAAATGAACCAGGAAAGAGTAAAGCGCCGAGATTTCGATGCAGTTCAGTGGTAGAGCCCTTGCAATGCGTAGAGAGAGTTTCCACAAAGCAAGAGGAACACTCTTATTCGTCGAAAAAGTCAGTGACATGGAGAACGAAAGAACCCAGGTGGGGAGAGAGTTCGGCTATGAGAAAGACGAGAGCGAAATTTTCGCGGACTCTTCTCTGAACTGGCGCCAAGTGCAGAACAGGGCACATAACTCTCTGTACAACTCACAGGAGAAATTTGAGTGAACACTGTGTTGACTGCAGCTGAAATTGAGCTGCATATTAGCTGAAGAGTCGTTGAGCTCCAACTGTGTAGAAACTAACCAGCCAGTTAGTTGCTCTTGCAACGACTGAGAGGGCATTTTAATATGCATGCTGCTCCAGCCATGCGCGTGCATATCTCCATATTCCAAGACTAGGGATAAATACATGTTTTCTCGTATCACGTGAAACATAAGGAGTGTTTCTGCTGAAAAAAAAAATCAGCAAAGGCTTAATTAAATTTTGTAGGGATTTCAGTGGGCGGGAGCAGCCATGCAGATGACAACTCATCGCAGCTAAGGTAAATACCGCGCGCAAGGGCATAAAATTGTTGGTTCACTAGCTTTCATCGACTGTAAACTCGAGCGACCTTGGGTAATCTTTTGCCCAACTTGTAACAGAACTAATCATCCACCGCAGACTTGATTGTCATCCTAAATAGTACCGAACTTTGAACCGGAATCGCATGATTTACCACAGAACTGGCCAACATCGTGACGTAGTCGTAAGGATAATTTTGTAAAGAAACTTCTAGTTAAAATTTTCCATTGTTGTACACTCCTGGAAATGGAAAAAAGAACACATTGACACCGGTGTGTCAGACCCACCATACTTGCTCCGGACACTGCGAGAGGGCTGTACAAGCAATGATCACACGCACGGCACAGCGGACACACCAGGAACCGCGGTGTTGGCCGTCGAATGGCGCTAGCTGCGCAGCATTTGTGCACCGCCGCCGTCAGTGTCAGCCAGTTTGCCGTGGCATACGGAGCTCCATCGCAGTCTAACACTGGTAGCATGCCGCGACAGCGTGGACGTGAACCGTATGTGCAGTTGACGGACTTTGGGCGAGGGCGTATAGTGGGCATGCGGGAGGCCGGGTGGACGTACCGCCGAATTGCTCAACACGTGGGGCGTGAGGTCTCCACAGTACATCGATGTTGTCGCCAGTGGTCGGTGGAAGGTGCACGTGCCCGTCGACCTGGGACCGGACCGCAGCGACGCACGGATGCACGCCAAGACCGTAGGATCCTACGCAGTGCCGTAGGGGACCGCACCGCCACTTCCCAGCAAATTAGGGACACTGTTGCTCCTGGGGTATCGGCGAGGACCATTCGCAACCGTCTCCATGAAGCTGGGCTACGGTCCCGCACACCGTTAGGCCGTCTTCCGCTCACGCCCCAACATCGTGCAGCCCGCCTCCAGTGGTGTCGCGACAGGCGTGAATAGAGGGACGAATGGAGACGTGTCGTCTTCAGCGATGAGAGTCGCTTCTGCCTTGGTGCCAATGATGGTCGTATGCGTGTTTGGCGCCGTACAGGTGAGCGCCACAATCAGGACTGCATACGACCGAGGCACACAGGGCCAACACCCGGCATCATGTTGTGGGGAGCGATCTCCTACACTGGCCGTACACCACTGGTGATCGTCGAGGGGACACTGAATAGTGCACGGTACATCCCAACCGTCATCGAACCCATCGTTCTACCATTCCTAGACCGGCAAGGGAACTTGCTGTTCCAACAGGACAATGCACGTCCGCATGTATCCCGTGCCACCCAACGTGCTCTAGAAGTTGTACGTCAACTACCCTGGCCAGCAAGATCTCCGGATCTGTCCCCCATTGAGCATGTTTGGGACTGGATGAAGCGTCGTCTCACGCGGTCTGCACGTCCAGCACGAACGCTGGTCCAGCTGAGGCGCCAGGTGGAAATGGCATGGCAAGCCGTTCCACAGGACTACATCCAGCATCTCTACGATCGTCTCCATGGGAGGATAGCAGCCTGCATTGCTGCGAAAGGTGGATATACACTGTACTAGTGCCAACATTGTGCATGCTCTGTTGCCCGTGTCTATGTGCCTGTGGTTCTGTCAGTGTGATCATGTGATGTATCTGACCCCAGGAATGTGTCAATAAAGTTTCCCCTTCCTGGGAAAATGAATTCACGGTGTTCTTATTTCAATTTCCAGGAGTGTATTTGGGATTATTTCAATTTCTGAGGACAGGATGTGTTCGTTTGACAACTGTCATAACTTTGTCACATGATAAACTGTGTAAATGCGTGAATTTCTGTGATAAGTTTGCAACACTAAACCAAAGTTATTTACAGCTTACACAGTTGTTGATGAGACACGAACCCTAAAAAGTAAACAAAAGACAGGCCAGGTTCATTTAATGTCGACCCTGGTCGAGGATACTCATAACTGATACAGTTAAACCTACACATAACCGATCCGGATCTGTGGAGAAATACCTGTTAAACAACAGAGCATCATCGAGTAACTGTAAAACATTAATAAGCATACTTTTAAAAACAATTAATTTGAAAAAGTTGGTCAAGTAACAACATGACCTGAAATCCATCGTATAAATGCGTGTTGTGTGTTGTGATTTCTTGCTGTCCGTTCGCTTGTTATTACATAATAACGCTTAACAACGTGTCATCTTCCGACGTGAGAAGAGCCGCAGTCAGAGATATACTGCTGTTTTTCTGGTTGCGTTAGGGTACGGTTGGGGATATTGTGAGAGGATTTGGAGTACATCACCTAAGACGGGCATCCGAGGAAACTAAATGAAAAAGTAAGTTGGTTAATCATAAGAAAGTTTAAGCGTAATCCTCGATTAAGCATAACTAATTTTGTAATCGATCTACTGCGAGATGGAGGTAAGTAAGTATTGATAAGTGAATCAGCTTTTCCGAGGATTGCCTGGGAGGAAAGATACAGCCGGTGAGTAGCATGTAAAAAGTCATACATGAAGAAGGTTAACAGCGGCAAAAAGTTCCACTTCGCAAGGGACCACATTAACAAAGAATCGAAGTGGTGGAGAGATATTGTGTGTACGAGGGCAGTTCAATAAGTAATGCAACACATTTCTTTTCTGAAACAGGGGTTGTTTTATTCAGCATTGAAATACACCAGATTATTCCCCAATCTTTTAGCTACACAACACTATTTTTCAACGCAATCTCCATTCAATGCTACGGCCTTACGCCACCTTGAAATGAGGGCCTGTATGCCTGCGCGGTACCATTCCACTGGTCGATGTCAGAGCCAACGTCGTACTGCATCAATAACTTCTTCATCATCCGCGTAGTGACTCCCACGGATTGCGTCCTTCATTGGGCCAAACATATGGAAATCCGACGGTGCGAGATCGGGGCTGTAGGGTGCATGAGGAAGAACAGTCCACTGAAGTTTTGTGAGCTCCTCTCGGGTGCGAAGACTTCTGTGAGGTCTTGCGTTGTCATGAAGAAGGAGAAGTTCGTTCAGATTTTTGTGCCTACGAACACGCTGAAGTCGTTTCTTCAATTTCTGAAGAGTAGCACAATACACTTCGTTTGACCATGGGGAAGGACATCGAACAGAATAACCCCTTCAGCGTCCCAGAAGACTGTAACCATGACTTTACCGGCTGAGGGTATGGCTTTAAACTTTTTCTTGGTAGGGGAGTGGGTGTGGCGCCACTCCATTGATTGTCGTTTTGTTTCAGGTTCGAAGTGATGAAGCCATGTTTCATCGCCTATAACAATCTTTGACAAGAAATTGTCACCCTCAGCCACATGACGAGCAAGCAATTCCGCACAGATGGTTCTCCTTTGCTCTTTATGGTGTTCGGTTAGACAACGAGGGACCCAGCGGGAACAAACCTTTGAATATCCCAACTGGTGAACAATTGTGACAGCACTACCAACAGAGATGTCAAGTTGAGCACTGAGTTGTTTGATGGTGATCCGTCGATCATCTCGAACGAGTGTGTTCGCATGCTCCGCCATTGCAGGAGTCACAGCTGTGCACGGCCGGCCCGCACGCGGGAGATCAGACAGTCTTGCTTGACCTTGCGGCGATGATGACACACGCTTTGCCCAACGACTCACCGTGCTTTTGTCCACCGTCAGATCACCGTAGACATTCTGCAAGCGCCTATGAATATCTGAGATGCCCTGGCTTACCGCCAAAAGAAACTCGATCACTGCCCGTTGTTTGCAACGCACATCCGTTACAGACGCCATTTTAACAGCTCCGTACAGCGCTGCCACCTGTCGGAAGTCAATGAAACTATACGAGACGAAGGGGGAATGTTTGAAAATATTCCACAAGAAATTTCCGGTTTTTTCAACCAAAATTGGCCGAGAAAAAAAATGTGTTGCATTACTTATTGAACTGCCCTCGTACTTATATGAAAACATAGAAAATCTTTACAGAAGACGTAATATGATGTGGCGAAAGCTTAGGGAGAAGCTGCAGACCAAATATTTGCATCCCGTTGTAAAACACGATGGAATAACTGATTTAGTATTTGCATTTCCTAATCTGGTGGGGAAGAGATTACTTTTATTCCCAGTACGTTGAACAAGAAGGGACATCCTGAAGTAAAATCTGCACAGGTGTGTAGAAAAGTTGGGATTAGATCCACTTTCAGATAATTCCGTGGGCTGAGACACGCTTCATATTTTGTGAAATAAAAGTTTCTTTATAAATTTATACATAATTGTTCAGGCACAACCTCAGTTCCCAGACCTTATCCCCATACAGGCCTTATGAGACGAATTCAATGTAAGGACTACTAACAACTTGAAAGAAGTTGAAGAAAGAATGGTAACTAATTGAGCCTGGGTACACCGCAAAAATCGTTGGAAACATTCAAGAGCCTTTGAAACCGGTTATAGAGCAGAATGAAATCAGACGAATTATATAGAGCTCCACTATTGCTCCTGTATTCAACAACAGTTATGTTGTGACCAAAAATTGAAGACACTACAGTGTTAAGTTGTGAAATATTACTCAAGAAAATATTGTGGTACTAGAGGATCCGCCTTAAATAAAACACAATTTTTGTTTTTATCCCCAATTTTTGTTTTTATCCCCAAGACATGTTTCGCTGAAGTTTCAACATCATCAGTGGCGTTTTATTATCTTCTGCAAAACAGGACAAATGCTTTTTACAACTTGTACACATGTAAACTTGATTGTTTTAGGACAGTATTTATATATCTGAAAAACAGACAAAATTTTGTATATATACCTTGTTACCACATGCTGTGGATTTGCTGCATTGGATGTTATATAATGCAGTTGTTTTGTTACACAGATTGTCGTCTGCAACCATATAGAACTTAACGTAGAACAGTTATTTACTTCTAAAATTATGACTGGGAATGTTATGTTTATGCCTACCATTATCTAATTCTATGTGGAAGATTATGTGTGTGCGTGTGTGTGTGTGTGTGTGTGTGTGTGTGTGTGTGTGTGTGTGTCCATTTGCAATGTGTTTCACTTACTTTTACTGTTTTCCCCTTTATCTTTATTGTCAAGGCCTGCACTAAGCAACTTTCAGTGTCACTGTTTACAAACTACAGAAACAAGATGGCGGACAGCTGAACAGTTGAACGTTTTCTGGGTGGGAGCTTTGAATCTTTGTGAGGTGTATCTGTCATTTTGTGAGTGTGTGTGTATGTTTGTGTGTGTGTGTGTGTGTGTGTGTGTTTATTACTTTTTGTCGCAGGGTTGTTGCTGCATTTGAGAATTTCAAGTCAGTGTTTCATGTCCATAAGTTTTTCAGCAAATGTGGAATGACAGCTGTTACTTTTTAGTGCTCTACTGTGTTCTGTGTATCTGGCATGGGTATGAAAGTGTAACTTACTGTGTGCAGATCTTCACAGTGAAGATAATGAGAAACCAGCAAAAGTAAGTGAAACCCTTCGCAGACACATAAGCACAGATGCGAGCGCAAAGCACACACACACACACACACACACACACACACACACACACACACACACACTATCTTCCACAAAGTATTAGTTAATGATAGCCATAACCATAACATGCCCAGTCGTAAATTTTCGAAATGAATAATTGTTCTACAGTAAGTTCTATTTGGTTGCAGGTGATAAACTGTGAAAAAAAATTGTATTAAATAACATAAAATGTAGTAAATCCACAGCATGTGGTAACAAGGTATATCCACAATTTTTTTCTGTTTTTCAAATATGTAAACACTATGTTAAAGACTCAAATTTGTCTGTGTACGAGTAGTACAAAGCATTTTTCCTGTTTTCTAGAAGATAACAAAGAACCCACTGGTGATGCTAACTCAAGCGAAACGTATCTGGGGACTGAAAATAAAAATTGTGTCTCGCTGAACGCGGACCCTCTCGAAAAGCAAAACTATTTGTAAGCAAACACGAACAGAAGAGCGCCAACCTCAGTATGATAATTGTCTTATTATTTTACTCCATAAATTATATGCCATAGTCTACATTTAGTAAGAGAATGAATTTCTCATTTATTAAAGCTGCTTGAGTTTCTCAAACGTGTGTTTCAATTAAAAACATGCTATTAAAATTAGTAAAGTGAGCGAATATGAATAATCGCCTCTGTATCACGTTGTTCTACCAAGCAATGACGGAGGAATCCATTAACAGAAACTTCGGGCTCATGACCAAAATAACAAACATCGCGTGCTGTGGTCACATTCGTGGTCCAATGCCCGCTCATCGCCGTATACGACGCAATTTTCCCACCGGTTACGCATTCCCATCACTGCTGCGTCCGTACAAAGCGAATCACGCTGTGACAGACCCATCTCGAGACAGCTATCATCCTGCCGCGTACGAGAGACGGCGCTTAGGCAGTACGTATTGCACGTCGACGAGGTTTGCTGGTACTTCCATTCAGCTGTCCAGTTCTTAAAGGATCTCCATCGTGTAAGTTTGGCGTAGAACTGACATCCAGCTACCAAAAAGATGGCGATGCAGCGTTAGTTACTTCCGGTTGAGAGTCTGTTCTACACATCATCATTCGGCCTATACTTCTTGCCTTTTTTCCCTCAAATTTTCTACCTTTTAAATCATTCTATCTCTTCCCTCTGGCTGACTTCTTGAGCGAATCAAATACTGGAGTAGTAGCAGAGACGGGAGATAGCAAGCACCGTCTTTTACCGTTTTTCCTGTCAAACGTACTGCTTATGTGGTCAATACCGCTGATAGTTTTATGTTTTCGCTACTAATTAATTAAGGAAATATCATTTCTAAGTGTATGCTAAATTCGTAAAAAAATTATGCAATGAAATAACTAATCCACCTTGTATTGTATTGTATTAAACCGAGGACCTAAAAACAACGGAGAGGCTTCGTCCCGCGGTATCCCTCAGTGGGTCACAACCCCACAATAGGTCACAGCAGTCCACCCGCCCCACCGCCGCCCCACACCGAACCCAGGTTTATTGTGCGGTTCGGCCCCGCCCCGGTGGACCCCCTCACCCCCCCCCCCCCCACCCGCCTCCCGCCGGGAACATCCCATACCAGACGAGTGTACCCTAAATGTTTATGTGGTAGAGTAATTACGGTGTACGCGTACGTGAAGACAGTGTTTAAGCAGCAATCGCCGACACAGTGTAATTGAGGCGGAATAAGGGGAACCAGCCCACATTCGCGGAGGTAGATGGAAAACACCCCTAGAAACCATTCACAGACAGGCCAGCACACCGCACCTCGACGATAATTCGCCAGGAGGATTCGTGCCGGGGACCGGCACCGCTTCCCGCTCGGGAAGCAGCGCATAAGGCCGCGCGGCTAGCCGGGCTGGCTACTAACAATATATTCTAATCTCAAAAGAACCATTAATAAATGCTTACGTTTAGAAGAAAAAACATAAACACCAGCACTTACTCCAGATGTGGGGTTAGTTGGCATACCCGTTTGGGTTACGGTAACATAGAACGACTGTCGATGGGGTGTGAGGGGAAAAAAGTAAGTTAGTAACTGCAAATCTTTTATTTCAATACAAAACTTATAAAAAAGTGATGTGCGAGTTAATCATCAGTATTAATGCTGAAGAAAGTAAAAAAAAATTATGTGTACCTAGAAAAGAGGCATAAAAAATCAAAAAGAACAAGAAAGTCTTTACACGAACCAAAAAAACAATTCGTGTGCTGACTTCAATTGGTGGTTTTAATTTTTGCAAAATTTTGTTGCGGTTTGCCCCAGCGTATCAGGAATGTACACCCATATCGAAAAAAACATTCTTTTCTTTCACCATTGTGGGAACATATAATTCTTAGCCTTCCATTTTCATTTTCTTTCCAGGATATTACTGATTACCCATACTTCAGCCTCATTATGTCATCCACGTGATGCAGTTCCAAATCATTTCTCCGAACTACATTCATGGTATTTCATTTGGAGCTGGCGCGGGTGGGCAATCTCGAGATCGTGAAGACTTCGGCCCGTAGTCTTCTTCAGTGCCTGTACCTAACGGGAATCTTAGGATACCAGTACAGTACACTAAATATGATATATTACCTTTTCACATTCATTGTTTTAGATTCATTTAGATGGTGGTGGTGGTTAGTGTTTAACGTCCCGTCGACAACGAGGTCATTAGAGACGGAGCGCAAGCTCGGTTTAGGGAAGGATTGGGAAGGAAATCGGCCGTCCCCTTTTAAAGGAACCATCCCGGCATTTGCCTGAAACGATTTAGGGAAATCACGGAAAACCTAAATCAGGATGGCCGGAGACGGGATTGAACCGTCGTCCTCCCGAATGCGAGTCCAGTGTGCTAACCACTGCGCCACCTCGCTCGGTCAGATTCATTTAGAAATGACCGTTTCATATCCTCCTTCATTTAGTTGCTGCTCTTGGATCCTCATTGTCTAAAACAGGATTACTAAATGGCACTTTCTTCCTTTACGATCTGTCTGCTAGCAGCGCAGTTTTTGCACAAATGTCTTCCAAAATGGAAGTGAACTTCCTTTTCTGACACGGACGGGCTTCTTTTATAGTCCTGCTTTCGGAAACGAATGAATATATTCAGGTGTTACAATGCGCATCGATGATTATGTGTGGATTAGACGTATCACTGGTAAATGAGGGTACTGTAGGGAGTAGTAAGATCACTCACAACATCTGAGTAGAGTGATTCAATCTTTTAGACATAGTTTCGTATTTCCTGTGGCACACATATAACTAAATTAATCTGAAACTAATTATAAACACGTCAACAGATTTCTATCTACAAAAAAATGTGAGTGAGGGTAATCTGTCATACGTCACATGCTCTGTGCCAACACGTCCCTAAGTTAAGATGCCAATTTAGCCAAACAAGGCGTTTTAGACGGGATGGATGACTCTGTGTTTCACAAAAAATTTATTAAACAGTTTAGTCCTTTAGTACAAATGTTATTAACACCTGTACACATCACAACTGTTTAATGCAGCTCGACGTGATCAAGAGCTTTACAGAACAGCAAAAACTTTCTGTGAGGAAAAATACTCACTTTGCTGGAAATCATGCACCTTGCCGTCTACATCTACTTTTACGTGATTGCTCTGTAATCCACAATTAAGTGACTGGCAGAGGATTTATAAAACCACCTTCAAGCTATTTCTCTACCCTTTCACTCTGTAACAGCGCGTGGGAGAAACATACATTTAAACCTTTCCGTGCGAGCTCTAATTTCGCTTATTTTATAATGATGATCATTCCTCCCTGTGTAGGTGGGCGCCAACAAAATATTTTCACATTCTGAGGAAAAAGTTGGCAATTGAAATTTCATGAGAGGAACCTGCCGCAATGAAAAACGTCTTTGTTTTAATAATTGTCACCACAATTCACTTATCATATCCGGGGGCGCTCTCTCCCCCATTTCGCGATATTACAAAACGAATTGCTCTACTTTGAACTCTTTCAATATCCTCCATCGATCCTATCTGATGCGGATCCCACACCACAGCAATACTCCAGAAGAGGATGTACAAGCGTAGTGTAGGCAGTCTCTTTAATAGATCTGTTGCACTTTCTCAGTGTTCTGCCTATAAATCGTAGTCATTGGTATGCTTTCCCCACAACATTACTAACTGATCGTTCCAGCTTAAGTTATTTTTAGTTGTAATCCCTAATATTTAGTTGAATTTCCACCCTGTAGATTTGTGTGATTTATCGTGAACCGAAATTTAGCGGGTTCCTCTTGGTGCTCATGTGGATGACTTCACACTTTGCATTGTTTAGAATCAACTTGCACTTTTTGCACCATATAGATGTCATATCTAAATCGTTTTGCAATTTGTTTTGATTATCTGCTGACTTTAAAAGACGGTAAATGGCAGCATCATCTGCAATCAGTCTAAGATCCTTCTTCTCTTGCAGTTCTCATCATACAAAAATTGCAATGGAAGATATGTCTTCAGACCTGATTTCTCCTACGTTACAACTATCTGGTACACACCCTTCTTTGGAGATGTGTGACTCTTTCTAAAGTTACCGCAACAAGTATTAGTTTTCCATTCATCTTCCCTACAACTTTTCACTTGCTGTCCTCCATAAATTCATATACCATACCTTGCATTTGTTTATATTTGCGAAGATTGTTATTCCAAGTAAAAAGTTTTTCTAGATGTAGAGTCCGTTATCCAGAGTTGTTATAGTATGATGATCAGTACATGTGTCTGCATATGATAAGTACATATATCTGCATCCAAATAGATTCTCTCCAATCCACTGGGAAGAGGATGACAGAGGGAACTTCCCATTGTGGAACGTATTAAGCTTTCTTGAAGTTAAAATCCTCTGTGCGAGATGTAATTGGACCAATTTTATCTTCGTGTTTATTGCTAGAACTATACGCGGGAGGTTGAAGTTTATTCCCAGATTCCTCACTTAATATTCTTTCTCGAAACTTTGTAAGTACGCTTTCGAGCGAAAGTTCCGTCTGCCTTCAAGCGTCTGCTGTTTCTGGTTTTTCATCTTCCCAGTAACACCTTGCAGTCAACAAGTTCTGTGGCAATGGTGCTGTAGTTCTTTGTACATCCCTACAAATTGTTACACCCAGGTATTTGTGTGAGTCAACAGGTTCACGTTACTACTCGTTTATGTAGTCGTAGTATACTACAGGGGATAGCCAAAATAATGTGAACTCCTGTACTTACTTGGGAATGGTTTATTAATAAGAGGTTGGATCCCCATTTGTCAGTAATACAGCTGCTATTCTTCTTGGAATACAGGCATGTAATGATTGCATGCTCTCCAGTGGAATGTTATGTCACTCTTCGATCGGAACCTCTTCTAACTCCTGTAGTGATGAAGGAGGCGGAAATCTGCTCCGGAGTCTGCGTTCGAATACCATCCACAGGGGTTCGATAATGTTCAAGTCCGGGGACTGTGCTGGCCAGGGAAGACACTACAGTTCAGTTGCATGTTCCTCATACCACGACTGTACTCTCCTGGCTGTGTGAATCGGTGGATTATCGTCGTGAAATATGGCATCATTATTGGTGAACAAAATTTGAATCATGGGGTGCACCTGATCACCTATTATGTGCGCATAGTCTTTAGCTGTAATACGGCCTTTGAGAGTAATGATGGGACCAACAGAATACCACGATATGGCTGGCCACACCATCACATTTCGACCTCCAAGCTTAACCTTTGGAATCAAGCAGTCAGGATGGTAGGCTTCAAAAAATGGTTCAAATGGCTCTGAGCACTATGGGACTCAACATCTTAGGTCATAAGTCGCCTAGAACTTAGAACTACTTAAACCTAACTAACCTAAGGACATCACACACACCCATGCCCGAGGCAGGATTCGAACCTGCGACCGTAGCAGTCCCGCGGTTCTGGACTGCAGCGCCAGAACCGCACGGTCACCGCGGCCGCGATGGTAGACTTCTTTTGGCGTTCTCTAGACGTAAACCAGGCCCGATGTTGGAAATAACTCGCCGGACCATATGACGTGTTTCAACTGATCAGCCGTCCAGGACTTATGCTCCTGACACCTTGCTTACGCTTCTTTGCGTTGGTTCTCGTCACTAACGATTTCGGTATAGCAGTTCGCCCATGAATATTGGTTTTATGTAGTTCTCGGCGGGCAGTGTCGATAGATACGGGTTCTCGAAGATGGCTACTGAGCTCTGCAGTCACTTTAGCTACCGTAGTTTAGTGTATTTTTTATACAATTCGTATCAGCGTATGACGATCTCTGTCATTTACTGTGATTTGGACCCACTTTTAAGTTTACACGATGATGTCTTTCCATGTTTTGTGTAGGCTGTCATGACTGTTGAAACAGTTGCTCTTGAAACATTCAATAAGTTGGCTGTCTTGGTTACTGATGCTCCAGCTAATCGGGCCCCCACACCTGCCCTCTTTGGAACTCTGTTAAGTCTTTCATTGCACGTCTTCCTCGACCTCTGAATGCAAATATGAAGTGTGCACCACCCGTAAACAACCTGCACTGATGCCTAGTCCGTACTGAATACGGACAGTCCAGCGTGACACGTGTCTTACCTGCGTTGTTGACCGCCAAACACAACCATCCCGTTACTACCACTGTTGACATTATTTTGACTATCCCCTGTACACTGGTGTGCAAAAGCTAAGGACGAAAGTATCTTCCCCGTGATGTATAACTGCCAAGTAACAGAGCTCGTTAAAACTTGGGCCAGTCATAGAAATAAGTACTACAGTACGATACAGAAGGTAACTGAAAGAAATACGCAGAGGGACGAACAGGAATGACACTTTTACTCAAAGAGAATAATTTCACTGAGGTCCCCGCGATTTATTATGGTGCCCAGGACACTAGGAAAGGTGGACAGGTTTCTTAATAGAATGAGTGACCACCATGAACGGCAATTCATGCTCTGCAACGTGCTCCCACGCTAGCGGCAAGGCTGGTAAGGATCTCTTGTGGTAGAGCTTCCTCCATTCTCATACCACCGCAGGTAGTCGTTGGAACGTGTGCAGCACGTTGCTCCAACGTATCCCTCAAGTGCTCGATGCGACTTTATTCGGAGGAACGAGCAGTCGAATCCGTTCGCCGAATATCAACTCGTTCCAAGAGTCAGGGCCGAATGCATGCTTGAAAAAACGCACGTGAGGAAGGAGCAACATTATCACAATAACTCTGACTGGTGGGTGTACCCTCTTCAAAGGTTTTGGAGGTCAGTACGCCCATGGAACATTGCGCGTCCCTTCAACATAACATCTGGACCACCAAAACGATCATATTCGTCAGTTTTGCGGGGTGCGTCACGTGTCCCCACCTCTTGCCATATGAGGATACGTAATGCACGCGAGAACACTGTAGAACATGATCATTTTGGTAGTCAGGCTTCATGGTGTTGGCAGACATAATGTTGCACGGGCCTAATGACTTCCAAATCTTTCAACACGACACACCCGCTGGTCAACGTTATTGTGAACTGTGCTGCTTTCCCACAAGCGTCTCTTCACAGATGCATTCGGCCTTGACTTCATTTGATGCACGACAACGTGCGACCGCATCAGTATGCGCAATTAGAGAAGCTCTTGGGAAGATAGGGTATACAGTGAATGGGCTTTCCTGCTCGTCATCTCAATTTAAATCCCGTCGATCATGTGTGAGATCCGTTGGGGAAATGATTGCAACAGGTCCACATACAACAACGGCCACGCTAAGTTGTTTATCATGCTCATGGAGGATTGGAGCACTCTACCAGATCATGGACTGTGCGGCTGATCCCGGCGGAGGTTCGAGTCCTCCCTCGGGCATGGGTGTGTGTGTTTGTCCTTAGGATAATTTAGGTTAAGCAGTGTGTAAGCTTAGGGACTGATGACCTTAGCAGTCAAGTCCCATATGATTTCACACACATTTGAACACTCTACCAGAAGAACTCCTTACCAGCAGTGTGGGCAGGATAGGAGTACGTTGCAGAGCTTGCACTACCGTCCGTGGCAATTACTCAGCCTTTTAAGAACCATGCCCCGCCTTTTGTAATGTCCAGGGGATCATTCTAATTCCTGTTCATCTGACTGCGTATTTCTTTCATTTACCTTCTGTACTATACCGTACCAATTTTTCATCGAGCACTGTTAGTTGGCAATGACACATCACGCGCAAATTACCTTACACCTTAAGATATACAGACCAGTGTATGTTTTGAATTCTATAAAGTGTGAAATTTCATATTTCTAAGCATTTAAAGCAAGCTGCCAATCTTTGCATTGTTTTGAAATCTTACCAGGATCTGAATGCCTGCACGGTTTTTTTCCGACAGTATTTCATTCCAGATATTAGTATCATTGCGAGGCTCGCACGGAGTGGACACCTCCTTTATCTGGCGGTTCCCATTCATCGTCTAATGGTTCACTCTGCTACCGACCAGTATCAGCTCCCTTGCATCTGACCCTAATGCATTTTCAATTTCTTTTAACTTGTGTTTTATGGACTTGCTCAGTTATGGAGGACGTCGTTACCTGCAGCCATCGGCGTTTTTATAACGTCTAAGGCACGAGCACTTGTCGCTGCCTCCGCAACGAAATGCGCCACAGATCGAAACAGAAAACTCGTATCAGGCATGAGCAGGATTCAAAGCACCGTTTAATCTTCCTGATTTAGGTCGGTAGTTCTTTCGCTAAATGGTCCAGGCATATATCTACACAGACCCATTAACAACGGCACATATCAATTTAATCCTTGTCCTTCTTCAAGTGAAAATGGGCTCCCTCTCTAAACGTTACAACATTGACGCGTTAAACCTTCTACATCTACATCTACATCTACATTGATACTCCGCAAGCCACCCAACGGTGTGTGGCGGAGTGCACTTTACGTGCCACTGTCATTACCTACCTTTCCTGTTCCAGTCGCGTATGGTTCGCGGGAAGAACGACTGTCTGAAAGCCTCCGTGCGCGCTCTAATCTCTCTAATTTTACATTCGTGATCTCCTCGGGAGGTATAAGTAGGGGGAAGCAATATATTCGATACCTCATCCAGAAACGCACCCTCTCGAAACCTGGCGAGCAAGCTACACCGCGATGCAGAGCGCCTCTCTTGCAGAGTCTGCCACTTGAGTTTGTTAAACATCTCCGTAACGCTATCACGGTTACCAAATAACCCTGTGACGAAACGCGCCGCTCTTCTTTGGATCTTCTCTATCTCCTCCGTCAACCCGATCTGGTACGGATCCCACACTGATGAGCAATACTCAAGTATAGGTCGAACGAGTGTTTTGTAAGCCACCTCCTTTGTTGTTCATTCATACCCCTTACTGCAAATGTCTCTACACTAATCCATACTCATTAAACAGTAAAAATGGATGTATGTGTACAAGTATTTTTACATGTTCCACATCTCCTCCTAAACGACCGGACCGATTTCAGCCAAACTTGTACACTGTCAGGCAACAATCGCTGTGTCGGTAAGAATCACCTACTTACTATAGTTCAGAAGATATGACGTTATGAACAAAGAGATGCTTACAAGACTGCCGCCACTAGGTCTATTCGCAACAGATTTTGCAGACAGTATCCACACACGCCGCTAAATGTGCCTACAAAATTATATTACGGTGCTGCCATAGTTCAGGAGACATGACGTCATGAACACTGAAATGTGTTGAAAACTCGCATTGTGCAAGACGTTTAAACTTATTACCTCTTTGCTGCTAACGGTATCTGCAACACATTTCATAGACTCGCTAGCGTACGATGCTGTACTATATACGAACATTCACAAAAATTTCTTCCTCATATTAAGGCCTACGTTTGATACCAGGTGACATGTCTTGGCCAAGAACGTCCTCTTTGCCTGTGCTAGACTGCTTTGTATGACCTGCTGTCTTCGGCCGTCATGGTTGATTATTTCGCTCCCATGGTAGAAGAATTCCTTAACTTCGTCTACTTCGAGATCACCAATTTTAATGTTAAGTTTTTCGTTACTGTCATTTGTACTACTCTAGTTACTTTTTCTTTTTCCTGTTTACTTTCATTCCACATTCTGTTCTCGTTGGACTGTTTATTCATTTCTGCTACTTCTAATTACATTTTTCTTTTTCAGGTTTACTTTCAATCCATATTCTCTGCTCCATAGACTGTTTATTCCATTCAACTGATCCTGTAAATCTTCTTCCAAAATAGTTCAAATGGCTCTAAGCACTATGGGACTTAACATTTGAGGTCATCAGTTCCCTAGACTTAGAACTACTTAAACCTAACTAACCTAAGGACATCAAGGACATCACACACATCCATGCACGAGGCAGGCTTCGAAACTGTGACCGTAGGAGGCGCGCGGTTCCGGACTGAAGCGCCTAGAATCGTAATTTTTCCCAGAATCCGAAGGTACGTCACCAGTCTTGCAGATTCTACATACAAACTAGAATAGTCGTCTGTTTGTCGTTCCCCACTAATGTGATCTATCCCTTCTGCATTATTTGATCACAAGTCTCCCAGAGCTCTTTTAAATTCTGATTGTATACTGGAACACCTGTCTATTCCTTATCGACTCTACGTCAGTCTTCTACCAAGACACCAGACAAGTCTTCCTCCTCATAGAGATCTTCGATGTACTTTATCCACCTATCGCTCTATCCCCTGCGTTTAACACAGAAATTCCCGTTGCACTCTAAATCTTACAGCTCTTGCATTTAATTTCACAGAAGACTGTTTTGACTTTTGTACATGCTGAGCCAGTCATTCCAACGATCATTTCTTCTTGGATTACCTCACGCTTTTCCTGCAGACATTTCACATTGGCTGCCCTACTCTCCCTAAGTATTTCATTCCTAAGCAGTTTTTAGTGCTGGATTCTTGTCTTTCTGAACGCTTTTGTACTTCCCTCTTTCGTTAATCAACTGAAGTATTTCTTCTGTTACCAAAGGTTTCTTCGGGAGTTACTTTCCTTGTACACTACTGGCCATTAAAATTGCTACACTAACAAGAAATGAAGATGATAAACGAGTATTCATTGGACAAATATATTATACTAGAACTGACATGTGATTACATTTCCACGCAATTTGGGTGCATAGCTCCTGAGAAATCAGCACCCAGAACAACCACCTCTGGCCGTAATAACGGCCTTGATACGCCTGGGTACTGAATCAAACAGAGCTTAGATGCCGTGCACAGGTACAGCTGCCCATGCAGCTTCAACATGATACCACAGTTCATCAACAGTAGTGACTGGCGTATTGTGACGAGCCAGTTGCTTGGCCACCATTGACCAGACGTTTTCAATTGATGGAAGATCTGGAGAATGTGCTGGCCAGGGCAGCAGTCGAACATTTTCTGTATCCAGAAAGGCCAATACAGGACCTGCAACATGCGATCGTGCATCATCCTGCTGAAAGGTAGGGTTTTGCTGGGATCGAATGAAGGGTAGTTTCGCAGGGATCGAATGAAGGGTAGAGCCACGGGTCGTAACACATCTGAAATGTAACGTCCACTGTTCAAAGTGACGTCAATGCGAACAAGAGGTGACCTAGACGTGTAACCAGTAGCACCCCATGCCATCATGCCGGGTGATACGCCAGTATGGCGATGACGAATACACGCTTACAACGTGCGTTCACAGCGATGTCGCCAAACACGGATGCGACCGTCATGATGCTGTAAACAGAACCTGGATTTATCCGAAAAATGACGTTTTGCCATTCGTGCACCCAAGTTCTTCGTTGAGTACACCATCGCAGGCGCTCCTGTCTGTGATGCAGCGTCAAGGGTAACCGTAGGCATGGACTCCGAGTTGATAGTTCATGCTGCTGTCGTCGAACTGTTTGTGCAGATGTTTGTTGTCTTGCAAACGTCCCCATCTGTCGACTCAGGGATCGAGACGTGGCAGCACGATCCGTTACAGCCATGCGGATTAGATGCCTGTCATCTTGACTGCTAGTGATACGAGGCCATTGGGATCCAGCACAGCGTTCCGTATTACCCTCCTGAACCCACCGATTCCATATTCTGTTAACAGTCATTGGATCTCGACCAACGCGAGCAGCAATGTCGCGATACGATAAACCGCAATTGCGATATGCTACAATCCGACCCTTTCTCTTCCTTACACGAGGCATCACAACAACGTCTCACCTGGCAACGCCGGTCAACTGCTGTTTGTGTGTGAGAAATCGGTTGGAAACTTTCCTCACGTCAGCACGTTGTAGGTGTCGCCACCGGCGCTAACCTTGTGTGAATGCTCTGAAAAGCAAATCATTTGCATATGACAGCATCTTCTTCCTGTCGTTTAAATTTCGCGTCTGCAGCACGTCATCTTCGTGGTGTAGCAATTTTAATGGCCAGTAGTGTACATATTGTAAGATGGCAAGAACTCTGCCCCTTACATGAAGTCATTAAAGATCACCTAACTCACGTTGAGCGAACAGTAGGGCTGAACACAAAATGACTGACAAGGCACAATGCATATTGTAGAGGGTATAGTATGGACGTATTGGAATAATTAATGTCGGGTGATGGTTTTAAAGTAATTCACACGACATGAAAACTTTATGGAAACGAGTCGATTTACTGGACGCTAGTTTACCCCAGGGAAGCATTTAGAGTGATCGTGGCCGGTTGGGGAATGGCTAAGGGAAGCGACAATAGGCAGCTTAGGGCAGATCAAGCTCTGAGAAAGCGGTAACGCGGCGCGGCCTCCAGCCGCCTTAAGATGAGTGACAGTGAGTGGGTGGTTGACCCCGACTCCATGCTGGTGTACCAGGAAACAGACGGAGAGCTTGTACGCCTGTTGATTAAATGTCCGTTGTCCCGTTTTCTGTGAAACATGCGAGAAAGCCGCGCAAAGCTACGGTGGAGCGGTCAACAGAGGTCAAAATATGCGTGTTCATGACTATAGCAACTTCACGCTGAATTCACGGTCCACAGAGCCTGAAGTAAATCAGGTGAAGAGCGACAGCATGATATACGCTGGCCTCCGATGGGAACATAGGACCAAGGAATTTTTAAGTACTGGGAGTCAGAATTCCGGAAAACTTGGTGTTTGTGCAGACGCTAACCTCGATGGGTGGCCTGGGGGAGCTAAATTGAAGAAGTTGAGAGGAAGGGAAATTTTGTGGGAATTTGTTCACTTCGCAGAGCACGCATTGGTCGGCGCTGGGAAGCGACGCATAATTAACGCGACTTGCGCTGCAAATGGCGTAAGTGATTTTGCTGGAGGGGAAACCGAGGCGAAGAGTGGACTGGCAGAAGTCTCAGTAGAGGTCTTCCGTTCCCAGCTTGCCTAGAGTGCAGACGTGGCGTTCTTTACTCAGCTTGACTGAGAAAGAGTGAGCATCTCTACAGTTTAGGACTTAGCAAATGGAACGATTGAGTTTGGAGATAAAAGTTTTGGTTCAGCTGTGTACTGATCAAGATAGCTAGGAGTGAATAGATGAGCGCAGCCTTGCAGCACCAAGAGGTCGGCCGACGTCCACACAACGACTCCGCTCCGCCACGCTGTATTCGGTGATATTGCGCCCGCTCCGGCCACTGATTAATTTGTTGGATCACGTCGGCAAAGTTTCCACGAGGGTTTTATGGGCCGTGTATTGTAGAATTCTTCTCGCACTTCGCATTACGCCTGGGTCAGTCGATAGGAATTACTTTTGATTTATCGCGCTTTACTCCACGCAAACTCAATTTATTACCACTGCCTGTAAGGAAAGTCATGTAATGTGATGATTGAAGGTCATGAGTTAAAAATAAATCTGTGCTAATCGACTGCATCTGTTTTCAACCAAGTAGTTGAAATCCCAATTCACTTTCTTAATTAATTTTATGTTCACATTTGCATCTGGTGTTCAATAGCTGAATATAACATCAATGTGCACCCCTTTTTAATTAAAAAGGGGTCAATTCTGAACCAATTAATGTCAACACTGCCACCGCAGTTCAATCAGTAGTCACAAGGCCATATTACTTTTTTTTTCGTTATCCGATATTGCGGCAGTTTTGCACTCTCTGTTGATCTGGTAGTCAATTAGTTGGGGTGAACACACGCCTAAACCAGCTAAGTGACGGGTGGGGTGTTACAATATGTATCTATATTCTTAGCGAACTTAAAACGCGTCTCGTCGTTCCTCAATACTTGAGTATCCCACTTCTTTCCACAATGATTCTTCTGGTCTGTCCTCTAAACTTCAGTCCACTTTTTATCACTGGTAAATTATGGTCTGACTTGTCTAATACCCATTTTAGCAATCTCTGCCTGACCATTATATAATCCAGCTGGCATCTTCCCGTGTCTCCGTGTCTATTCCAAAAATACCATCTCCTCTTGTGGATCTTTAACAGCCCCGGATCTACGATATTTCCGAACCAGGGCAGAAATCTGATAGCTCCCCCCCCCCCCCCCCATCACTGCTCCACATCGAGCCTTTCAGATAGGACGTGAAAAATTTAAATAAAATCTTTTCAAAAATATGCTCATTTTCTAGCGCAAATCTTTCTGAGGAATTTTATGTATAAAACATTTATGTTCGAGGAAATGTAAGGCATCTTATTTGGTCTTAAGTGTGCCAAAGAGCAGCACCACACCTCTTCACACAATAATCTTCTGTCGCAAGTCACTATAGTGCGCTCTGTGGAATTCAAACTTGTATATTTTACAAGGGAAGCCATCCAACATTTATTCAGGACAGTGGAAATTAAAATGTCTTGATGTGCCTCTCCTTCTTCCAGTCGACCGGTTTGACATCCTACTCACTTTAACCCGGCTTGAGTGAGGTCGGGTATGTCATACCCGAGGTGTTCTGAAGCGCTGATTATTGAATGTCATTGTTGCCACACAACTCTTGCTGTCACAGTGGCTGGAGGTAAGGGAGAGGAAGCAAGATGCAATGTTGAGTTTACTGTTACGCCAGCATCTCGTAGAACAGACAATAACTTCCTCCTAGGAACCCGGTCATATGCCTTTTCTAGATCTATAAAGCATAGATACAATTCCCTGTTCCACTCATAACACTTCTCCATTATTTGCCGTAAGCTAAAGATCTGGTCCTGACAACCCCTAAGAGGCCTAAACCCACACTGATTTTCATCCAATTGGTTCTCAACTAGTACTCATACTTTCCTTTCAACAATTCCTGAGAAGGTTTTACCCACAACGCTGATTAAAGAGATACCTCTGTTGTTGTTACAATCTTTCCTGTTTCCATGTTTAAAGATTGGTGTGATTACTGCTTTCGTCCAGTCTGATCGAACCTGTCCCGACTCCCACGCCATTTTAGTTATCCTGTGTAGCCATTTAAGACCTGACATTCCACTGTATTTGATGAGTTCCGACTTAATTTCATCCACCCCAGCCGCTTTATTGCACTGCAGTCTATTGACCATTTTCTCCACTTCCTCAAATATGATCCTATTTCCATCATCAATCCTATCCCATTGTACATCGAACGGTGCCAGAAAAATTTGAAGAACTATCCATGGGCATGAACGTTCTTGTATTCCGCCCTCTATGGCCTCCATCACCTCCCCCCCCCCCTTTCCCGCTCCAAAGAGCACCCACTTAATGCTACTGAATATTTAGGGGGGAGGAGGGTGCGTGCCTCGGACCCAGCTCCTACTAACATACAAGAGGGTAGCTGAGTGTTTAAAAAGAGCTCCTGAATGCAAATGGTGTGTCGTGAATCACCGCCGTTAACAGAGATATGTGTTACTATAAAGAGGCGGTTAGTTGCGGTGTTTAAGGTCACGTTACGTCGCCGGAACCGTCAATGGCAGTAGGTGGCTATTGGAGAGCGGAAGCGCCGGAGAGGAGGTCGGGGCTCGCGGTGCGGAACGCTGAATGGGCCGCCGCCGCGACCTGCGTGGGTGCGCGTGACGGGCGGCGGGGGCGGTCCGCGGCGGCACGCGAGGCCGCCGTACATAAGGCGCGCCGCGCCGCCGCCGGCGCCACTGACGCGAACGTAGACACCGACGACATGTGGACCCCTCTCCGCCTCTCCGCCTGTGCGGCCCTCCTGCTGCTCCTGGTTGCTGCCGCCCAAGCCTGGGACGTCAACATGGTGAGTACCTGATTACCAAAAACTACACTACTGGCCATTAAAATTGCTGCACCAAGAAGAAATGCAAATTCATTCCACAAATATATTACACTAGAACTGACATGTGATTACATTTTCGCGCAATTTGGGTGCATAGATCCTGAGGAATCAGTACCCACAACAACCACCTCTGTCCGTAATAACGGCCTTCATACGGCTGGGCATGAGTCAAATAGAGCTTGGATGGCGTGTTCAGGTACAGCTTCCCATGCAGCTTCGACATGATACAACAGTACCTCAAGAGTAGTGACTGGCGTATTGTGGAGAGCCAGTTACTCGGCCACCATTGACCAGATGTTTTCAGTTGGTGAGGGATCTGGAGAATGTGCTGGCCAGGGCAGCAGTCGAACATTTTCTGTATCCAGAAAGGCCCGTACAGGACCTGCAACATGCGGTCGTCCTTTATCCTACTGAAATGTGGGGTTCCACAGAGATCGAATGAACCGTAGAGCCACGGTTCGTAACACATCTGAAATGCTACGTCCACTGTTCAAAGTGCCGTCAATGCGAAAAAGAGGTGACCGAGACGTGTAACCAATGGCACCCCAAACCATCACGCCGGGTGATATGCCAGTATGGCGATGACGAATACACGCTTCCAATGTGCGTTCACCGCGATGTTGCCAAACACGGATGCGACCATCATGATGCCGTAAACAGAACCTAGATTCATCCGAAAAAATGACGTTTTGCCATTCGTGCACTCAGCTTCGTCGTTGAAGACACCATCGCAGCCGCTCCTGTCTGTGATGCAGCGTCAAGGGTAACCGCAGCCATGGTCTCCGAGCTGATAGTCCATGCTGCTGCAAACGTCGTTGAACTGTTAGTGCCGATCGTTGTTGTCTTGCAAACGTCCCCATCAGTTGACTCGGGGATCGAGACGTGGCTGCACGATCCCTTACAGCCATGCGGATAAGATGCCTGTCATCTCGACTGCTGGTGAGACGAGGCCGTTGAGATCCAGCACGGCGTTCCGTATTACCCTCCTCAATCCACCTATTCCATATTCCATATTCTGCTAACAGTCATTGGATCTCGACCAACGCGAGCAGCAATGCCGCTATACGATAAACCAAAATCGCGATAGGCAACAATCCGAGCTTTATCAAAGTCGGAAACGTGATGGTACGCATTTCTCCTCCTTACACGAGGCATCACAACAACGGTTCCCTAGGCAACGCCGGTCAGCTGCTGTTTGTGTATGAGAAATCGGTTGGAAACGTTTCTCATGTCAGCACGTTGTAGGTGTCGCCACCGGCGCGAACCTTGTGTGAATTCTCTGAAAAGCTAATCATTTGCATATCACAGCATCTTCTTCCTGTCGGTTAAATTTCGCGTCTGTAGCACGTCATCTTCGTGGTGTAGCTATTTTAATGGCCAGTGGTGTACCTCCCGAGTCGGACGGCCAGTAGGGACAAGTCGTCATTCGATAGCAGCACTTGTCCGCGTTGTGTTTCCTAGGTATTTCTTCACCAAACAGGGTGAGTTCGAACTCTATCGACAAACTCTCTCAAGCTGACCTGCGATGTTTGCTGTGTCTTTTGAATCGAGGAACGCGTCGTCTCCAAAAGTTTGTTCTAGGAACGCAAGGTTAGAATATCCGGTAGTAAAGACCACATTTTAGGCCAAAAATTGGCATACATGTCATTCATGAACCTATTCATCTTTTGATCTGCAGCTCCCTGTATTGGCCGTCTTTGCAGTTAAAATTTTCGGGATGTGAGGTCCACCAGTTAGGCAAAACACCGTTTTTCTCAGTACCCAAACATATTTTGGCACCACTGTGCCATCATCAGTGGGTTTTATTAAATTTTAACATGTATTTTCTGGACCATTTTTGTGTTAATTATTACAGGTAGCTTGTCATCTGCAACCAAACGATGTTGATGAGAAAGTTTTTTATTTTTCTGAGAGTTAACCTATCTTCTAGAGTGTAATTTAGTGTTTCGCGATGTGTTCGCGCCTATTTTCGTATTTACTTACGTTTTCGTGTGGCAAGCACTTCCATTCTCAGCATCATGCTGAGATGTTGTGATGCATACGTAGCTATAACAAGTATTTTCCACAAATAACATAGTATGAAATAATGAAAAGTATCATATTTTTAACGAAATGCGGTAAAACCGACTCTGTGTTCCAACACACTTAATATATTTGATGTACCTAAAATTAAACGCAGTTTTAACAGTAAATATAACAATGTTAATAATCTCATTTAGTAATTCCAGTAAGTAAGCATATGAAATACCCCGCAGTTCGCAAGTAACTATTTTCCAGTTACGTGCATTGGCATTTCAGTGTCAGTTCGTCTTCTCTCCAAACTGGACAGGCTAGAAACTTTCCGTACATAGAATTTGTTCGTACGAACGGTAAATATTCTCACTAGCTGATAATCGTGATGATACGTGAGGCGTACTTCTCGGTAACGTTTATCATTCGTTTGCTGTAGCCATCCTCTAACTGCAGATGACCTTCACAGAAGGAAGAGATACTAGAAATTGCACCGCCATGTTAATCAGCATATCCAAAGAACCGTTACGTTCCACCTTTTATTTTGCAGTGATGCACTTAGCAGATTTTATGGATGGGAGGTACTGGAAAATCAGATCTTCTGATGGAGTGATAGTACCATTACAGTCTGACGACAGCATAAGGCGTCTACATCATTCACGAGTGGCGCACTGAAAGAACGACATTGTACGAGCTCTAATTTCTCTGATTTTCCCGTTGTGGTCAATGCGCAGCATTTATGAGGAATGAAATTGTGTGTCACCTCACCATTCTTGGAATGTACCTTCCTGAAATTTTAACAGTAACCTTCTCCGTGGTGCAAAACGCCTCCCTATAGTTTACTGAACATCTCCGTAATGTTCCTGGGCTTACTATAGGAGCCCGTCGCAAAAAGAGCTGCTCTTCTTTGGATCTTCTCCATCTATTAATCTTACCTGGTGCAAGGCCCACACTGATAAACATTACTCAAGAATAGGTCTAACTAGTGTTTCGTCAGCCACTTCTTTCACGGATGAATTAGATCTGGTGATGTACCCTTCTTGTAGGCAAAATAATCGTTCGCAAACAGCCTCGCAGGGCTTCTGGCATTATCCAACACGTTATTTATACATATTTATGTCTTTATAACGCTCTGTTGTGGTACTTGCTTAGTTACTTTTATATCTAATGACTTCCCAACATTAAGAACCACGTGGTGAGTGCAATCTTGAATCAAGACGTATATCTGACCCATATCTGGCAAGCTTGTATTTTGTTCACTAAACAACAATACGAAATTGTATCAAATGCAAGTAACACGGATCAACTTGGGCACCATTGCCTATGGTTCTCTGCATCTCACAGACAAAGAGAGCGAGCTAAATTTCAGAAGGTACCTGTTTACGGAATACACGTTAACTACTACAGAGAGATTTTCATTCTCCAAAATGATCACATTATTTGAACATAAATTGGATCCCATAACTATATATAACACAAATATGTCAGCGGCACATGCCTTTAGACATGTACATCCCTCTGAATACTCTTCCTAAAAATGGGAATGACTGGCAATTTCTTTGCAATCGCTTGATATCCTCATTGCTCCAGCTATCTTCTATACACTGTTGGTATAAAGGAAGCAAGTTCTTTCGCATAATCTAAATAGCTATGTTATCAGCTCCTGATACACTTCCACCGATGGACGATTACAGTTGATTTACTACTCCAGTATCTGTCAATATCTGTTAGTTCCATGTTTGTGATGTCATTGAAACGAGGAGCTGTATAACAGTTTTCTGCAGTGCAGACATAGATACAAGGATCGCCAGTGTTCAAAAGAAATTCAGAATATTGGGAACGAATATTGATCTAGGTATTGACAAAATTATGAAATACGCAGGAAATTAGAAGCAATCTTATTTTATGAGGGCTGAATGAAAAGTAATGCCTCCACATTCGTTAATTGGGTTTGGATGGGGATATTTTAATAAATCAAATGCAGAAATAATCCTTAGAATGTGATCTTTAATTACCAATATTCACTTTTCCACATAATCACTAGCCAATTAGATACATTTCTGCCAACAATGAACAAGTTTTCTGAAGTCATCACGGAAGACATCGACACTCTGCTTCCGCAACCACAGTCTCAGTTCTCTCAACGTCTTCATCAGAAGCGTAATAATGTCCCTGCAGACCATCTTTAAATTATCGGGAACAGATGAAAGTCAGACGGTGCTAAATCAATCTGTCAAAATCTGGCCTATGAAACTCGGTGGTTGCTGTCACAGGACATCCAACTCTTCGTTTGTCATTCACGTCAGATGTTCCAGCCTCAATAACTCGCCCAACGATGCACAGTACTCACATCAACACAATCACCATAAACTGCTTTCAGTCTCTGATGCATCATCTCTTTTGGGGTGACACCTTCTGCTGTCAATAATTCAATGACTACACGTTGCTTAAATCGCATTGACCGACCGCCTGGGCAGGGTTCCATACTTTACACTGTAACAACACAACCGTTCAATGCTAAAGCTTCCCACCAGCCGGAGCTGTAGAGAAAAGACTACGGAACAAGCCAGTGCCCGCTGCATACCAATGCTGCCAACTGTTGAAGAGTTAAGAAGGTGGAGGCGTTACTTTTCAGTCAACCCTCGTACTTTATCGCAAGTCTCTCATACTGTGAACGGTTCTAAGTGAGTTTAGGCACAGATTTTTGTTAGCCCAATAATATAAATGATAAGCAAACTGGTAGACTATTATCATTAACCTATTAACCTGTAACTGTTGTAGGAACACGAACATATTCTGGGTTCGAAAAGCGATTTTGTCTAATAGAAAACGACGTTTTGAATTCTGCCTATTAGAAAATCCTGAATCCAGTCACAAATCTGATCCGATAAATAGTAAGTTCGTATTTTGCTCACTAAGCGAAAGTGCTGAAATGTATCGAATACCTTCCAGAAATCAAGGAACACGACATCCACCTGGGCTCCATTATCTATCATCAACATGTAGTTTCACGATCCCAAAATACGTTCTGAGTTCAAAAAAATTAGTACTGATTTCGTGCGCTTCATGTGAGATGCAAATAGTGATTTTTGCACATGACACGCAAACCATGGTCAAAAACGAACGAGCGTACTCGTATTCTGTGGTCTATATTTGCAAGTATACGTTCTGCACCTTTCCACGCTGTCGTCTGTTAACAACAAGTGAAGGACACGCCAAGTATCTTCAGAAAAACGTCAGTGACACTAGAAACTCTTAAATAAAAGATCGTAATATGCCCTTCGATATTCAAGGTCATCCAAAACAAAAGTAGCGTCAGGAGTGCCTCATAGAAACGTTTTGAAACTGATTTAGTTCTCACTATGCATTGTGAGCTACGTCAGGGTATCAGAATAGCACAGGCGCTCTTAGTGACAGACAGAAGTGCTTCAGACCGAAATTGCTGAAGGCGAAGAATCGCATGACGTACTGTTGACAGTTCATGCGTGAGTAGACGGATAGAAGGTATACGCCAGTTAACTTTGTTATTTTAAAAGGAACTATGCCGTACATGAGTTCCAAATATCATTTACTAGTGTGATAAGGTCAGTGATACTTCACAACCCTGACGAAAAATTGCAGAATAAAAAGGAGTTCAAAACTGAAACCCTTTTGTAGTTCTTGCGAAAGGCTGAGAGACGCACCATCCGAATGCTATAACACTTTCGGTAGAAAGTCAGTCCCCTCGGCAATTAAGTTGTAGATGTACTGTGGACGTTGGAAGTGCCAACTGAGAGCTCTGTTTCCTGCCAACAATTTGATTGATGTCCTGCCGCCCTTCACACCATAAGCAGAAAAGAAGGTTCAGCATAGCGAACAGAGATATTTTTTAGCCTCTACGGATGTGTAATGATGATTATCCGGTATCCACATGACGACCTGATATGACAGCGGGGCCTGAAGACGGTGTAATGTAACATCGAAATCGATTGCAAATAAAATAAGATCTATAACTGCAGCTGGCGCTCCACGATCTGTCGAAAGACAGATTTACAGAGGTTGTACCGAAAGAAGTGCAATCGGTACCGCTAATTAGTGTAGTTACATAGTGAAGCTCTTATTACAACTTGTGGTAGTCGAGAAAAAAAGAACTGTCAACAGCACGTCATGTGATTCTTCGCTTTCAGCAATTTCGGTCTGAAACACTCCTGTCTGTCACTAAGAGCACCTCTGCTAAATCAGTATTGGTCTGAAACTGTATCACAATCACTCAGTTATAGCATCAGTTTTTTTTTCTTTCTTGGCTATTTGCATATAAAAAATGGAATACTTATGACTACCGATGCTACCCCTAGTCCATTGATTTAGGGTCAAAATTGTACAGTCAGTAGATGATACAGGTACTAAACTAAGTATTTAGAGATGACGAACCAATAGTCGGGAATGAGCATTTCGTGTTGTATCAGGTCTTGAATAAGCAGTATGCGTGAGACACGTGATTTTACATGCTCACATTTCATAACGTGTGCCTCCGCAGCAGAACGGTTGCAAACGAGCAATTAATTTATAGTACAAAGAATGAAAGCGACTTCTATGGAAAAGGCTTTTGAACAAAAACTTATAAAAAAGTGGATTATGTACCACCCTCTTAAGAAGACGAAGAAGTTTTGGTTATAAGACACGGAAGATTTTTACTTGAGTTTAATGAAGAAGAATTTAGTTAATTAGAAAAAAAGGAGCGTGTCTAACTGTCATGCGAAGAACCCGTCTTCAATTCCCAGTTCTGCCCGGTACGTTTCCTCGGAGGGACGAATGGAATGGGTTCCACTCAAATTCGCAATACCAATGGAGAAACTACTTGAATGAAAACAAGCTGATCCAAGGTCCAAAAAGCAGACAACAACCTGGAGGACGGTGCGCTGGTCCAATTCTCCTTCACACCGCATCCGTATGGCGCCAAGGAACAGAGGATAATACGACAGTTCCCTGGACTCAACATAGAGTTTAGTCTCTTTTAAATATCTTACAAAAAACAACTGTCTGCTGAATCGACGTTGATGGCGCTACTTTGCAAACCAAAACGAAACTATCTGCGGTTTATCCACTGTAGAGTTTAACACGTTTTCCAGGATGGAGCTGTACTCATTACACGAACTTGCTGACAAACTTCTAACCTATGGTGCAGCAGGATGTACTGACTAAAAAACCGAATGAATGCATAGATCAAAGTTTCACAGTAGGTAGCACCCATAGTGAAAGAAGTTTATCATCGTAGACAGAAATTTACGAGAAACTATGTAGTTGAAGCCACAAGGATGGGCTGGGCTCTCGACAGAGAACAGTTCTCATGGTAGAATTTGAGAGAATGATGCTAGATTGCGTCGGAGTAGATTGATCGATTAGCACCTGTTAACTAGTCTGTAATACGTCCACTTCGAGGAAAACGGTCGGAGGGTATTGATGCAGCAGCAGTTACATCCCCACCTCAACCAACGCGTGCAAGTCGTCGTCTTCTTCTTCTTTCTTTCAAGAATTCCAGCCTCCTTCCACTTTTCTTCGGTAGGCCTTTTGGTATGTAGGATCTTGCCAGTGTTGGAAGTCGAATTTCCTCCCCCACCCATATGATCTTCTCATTTTGCCTGTATTCGATTATGTTGTCTTTCATGACAAAGATGTTTAGTTTCTGACGAATATATTCATTCCTTATTCTGTCCTGTCTTGTACATCCCTTCATAGGTTTTAAATATCTCATTTCTGATACTTGTATATGATGTTGTTCGTTTTTCGTTTACCCATGCTTCGCTACCACATATTAAACTATGGACTGCTGCTATTCTATAAAACTTTATCGAAGTCTCTTTACGAAACTTCCTGGCAGATTAAAACTGTGTGCATGACCGAGACTCGAACTCGGGACCTTTGCCTTTCGCGGGCAAGTGCTCTACCATCTGAGCTACCGAAGCACGACTCACGCCCGGTCTCACAGCTTTACGTCTGCCAGTATCTCGTCTCCTACCTTCCAAACTTTATCAGCGCACACTCCGCTGCAGAGTGAAAATCTCATTCTGGAAACATCTCTTTACGAACTTTATAAACTATAATGTTCTTCTTATTATTCCACAAATTAGTCCATGGGGCCTTCTTACTCATCTGTTCCTTAACTTCAACGTTTCTTCATGTGACATATCACAATTCACAACCTAGATACTTAAAAGACTTGTTTAGTCTATTATTTTTTCAACAATGACAATCTTAGTTTTTATACAATGTTTTCCCGTGACTGCCATTATTTTGCTTTTGGTTGCCGAGATCTTCAGATTATGTTTATTGTCGATTTGGCCAAGTCTGTACACTAGGATCTGCAGTTCATCTTCTCTTTTCCCAAAGATTACCTGGTCATCCACAAATAAAGGAGTGCTAAAACTTTTCTTATAAACTACTTTAAAACTACGAGGGTGAGTCAAATGAAAACCTTAAATTTGTAATAACAAATCGAAATTTCGCGCTGTTATCCTGCATGTTGCTAAGTGTGCTACAAACAGCATTCAGAATGCCCTGTATGTGGCACCACAGTGCAGATGCACACGTAGCATCAGAGTATCAGTATAAAGATGGCCGCCCCTCTTGCGACTTGCACCAGGGAAGAACAGCGTTCTGTTATTCGGTTTTTGCGTATTGAAGGTGTGAAACCTATTGAAATTCAGCGACGTATGAAGGTTCAGTACGGTGATGCATGTTTGTCACAGTAGCAAGTCTACGAATGGAGTAGGAAGTTCGCAAATGGTGTGACTTCAGTGGAAAATGCTCCTCGTCCAGGTCAGGCATAACGAGCTGTGAGTCCACAGAACATTGAAGCAGTTGAAGCCATAGTGAAGGAAAACCGACGAGTGACACTGAATGACACTGCAGCATGTTTAGAAAATAAGCATGTGTCAGCACACCATATTGTGCATGATGTGCTCCAGTTTCACAAAGTGTCTGCAAGACGGGTGCCACAGCAGCTGACTCCGAAATGAGAGAACGACATGTTGTGAAGAACTTCTTCGGTGCTTTGAACGAGAAGGTGATGGTTTCCTTGCAAGAATCGTTACTGGGGACGAAACCTGGGTTCACTTCCAACAACTGGAAACGGAGAGGGCAAGGAAGGAACGGCTATTGCCCCGTGCTAATCCATACATCAAATAGGCATCTGCCAACTCCGAATTTGTAAACATTGCACTGACTGCAAAACCACTCTCTGAACTCTAACCTGTTGATGCTATGTACTGATGTGCATGATGCTAGTACTGTAGAGCAATGAGTCGCATGTCAACACAAGCACCGAAGTCAACATTACCTTCCTTCAATTGGGCCAACTGGCGGTGAATCGAGGAAGTACAGTACATACTGACGAAACTAAAATGAGCTCTAACATGGAAATTAACCGTTTCCGGACACATGTCCACATAACATCTTTTCTTTATTTGTGTGTTAGGAATGTTTCCTGAAAGTTTGGCTGTACCTTTTTGTAACACCCTGTATTTTTCCAGTTAACTTCGCTAACCGTACCACAATCCGATTAAGCTTTATTACATGTTCGTGCAACGACTATTCCGTGCTATTTTGAGAATAGAACTTGGGCGGCTGTTAACCAGGGACAGCATAACTGGCCCTTAGTAGTATTGCATTCTGTCAAAAAATGTTGGTCAAAATTTCATTTTCTAGGATACATCGAGCAGATAATATGTAATCGTTCTTCCTGTTATTCCTGTTAGTGGTTTATTTCTGAACTTTTTATCTGAATCTATGAATTTCACTAATAATTATAACAACGCTGTCAATGGCACGCGCAATCAACCACATAAACCAACAGCGATTGGCATTCACCAGTCGGGGTTTATTCGGCTCAGCTCGCATAGCCCCTTTTGTCTGTGGGAATTTTTTTTATTTCTAGATGCGATGGAGATTCCCTGGCAGAGACGTTATGTACACTATGCATGCATTCAAAAATCAGCTTATGATTCGACGGAAATCAACTTAGAATGTGTTCAAAAATGTTCAAAAACCAACAGGCATGCGTTTCAAAATCAATCGAACAATAGATAGACCAATGTGCGCAGGTTGTTAGGCACTTTGTGAAACAAGGTGTTTTTCAGCAAGAATAAGAATTTGGCGCTCCCTGAAAATGCAGCCCATGGCTCGTACGCCGGTTTTCCCGCCCCCCTCCCCTCCCCACAGATCTGGGCCAGACAAACAGTGCTCATAGAAAGTTCCTAATGAGCCAGGATTGGAGACTAATTTCACGCCATGCTAATGTCAATCAGTTTAAATAACGATGGGAATTGTGCTGTCATGAATGCGGGTTCATAACCAATTTCCAAGAGAACACTGGAAAGACAACTGCATTCAGTGGACATTTGAATTTGGGTGCCTCACAAAGAGCTGAACATCTTAAATGAGCCAAATAATGCTGGAACTGTATTGTGACTGATTAGAGATGTGTAGTGTGGTCTGATGAGGCACAATTTTGCACCTCTTTAAATAATGCAAGGCTTCGAGCACGGCTCAAGTGTTTAACCTGCAGTGTATGGAGGGTGTAGTATAGGCTGAAGGTGGTTCGGTTCGGTGATGTCTTCCTGATTTTTTTTTTTTTTTTTTTTTTTTTTATTTGACTTGATCCCACTCATTCCGGTTACCAGGAACATGAACCAGGATGTTTATATTTCAACATTAGCGATGACCGAGTAGTACGCTCTCCTTTACATCTCCATGATAAGTACACTATGGATGCTCTCGTCTTCGAAGCTGACAACAGTTCTGTTCACAAGGTTGCACGCATACATACCCAATCACATCTAGACTGGCTCCCTAAATCGCCTGATCTTAATCCTATAGGAAATATCTGCGAATGTTAAACAGCAAGTGAACATAGAAATCAGTTTTCTCGCGATTTGGTAGCTCTCTGGTATCTAATCACCAATGCTTTGCTCCAGTTAAATATGGTGTACATGATCAGTTATAGATGTCACTGTATTGGAGAGAAAGTGCTACAGATAATGTGACTATACAGTCGACGTACACTGAGTTTGCAAAAGTCGTTGGGATAGCGATATGCACATACATAGATGGTAGTAGTATTGTGTACACAAGGCATAAAAGGGCAGTGCAGTACATTGGTGGAGCTGTCATTTGTAATTAGATAATTCATGACACTGATAATTAACAGACTTTGAACGCGGAATTGTAGTTGGATCTAGACATATTAGACATTCCGTTTCAGAAATTGTTAGGGAATTTAGTATTCCAACACCCACAGTGTCAGGAGTGTGCCAAGAATACCAAATTTCAGGCACTAACTCTCACCAGAGAAAACGGCCTTCACTAAACGACCGAGACCAGTGGCATTTGCATAGAGTTGTCAGTGCTAACAGACAAGCAACACTGCATGCTACATGAAACAATGCGGAAATCAGTGTGGGGTGTATGACTAATGTTAGTATCCATTGTGTTGAAATACAGTGTTAAGGGGCTATGCAGCAGATGACCGACACAGTACCTTTGCTAACAGTATGACATCACCGCCTGCAGTGCTTCTCGTGGGCTTGTAACCATATCAATTGGACCACACACTACCAGAGTATGGTGGCCTGGTCAGATGAGTCCCAATTTCAGCTAGTAAGAGCTGACAGTAGGGTTCAAATGTGTCGCAGACCCAATGAAGCCATGGACCAAAGTTGTCAACAAGGCACTGTGCAAGATGGTAATGGCTCCATGATGGTGGGGACTGTGCTTACACGGAATGGGCTGGGTTCTCTGTTCCTACTAAACCAAACATTGACTGGAAATGGTTACGTGTGGCTAGACCATTTGCAGTCGTTCATGAACTTCATACTCCCAAAGATGGACTTTTTTTAGGGATAACAACGTGCCATGTCAGCATGCCACAGTTGTATGCGATCGGTACGATGAATATTCTGGACAATTCCAGTGCATGATTTGGCCATTCAGATCGCCATACATGAATCCCATCGAATATTTATGGGACGTATTAGAGTGGTCAATTTGGGCACAAAATCCTGCACTTGGCAACACTTTCACAATTATGGATGGCTACAGAGGTACTATGGCTCAATTTTTTTTGCAAGGGACTTCCAATGCTGCACTAAGCTGGGCAAAAGGAGGTCCAACATGATACTAGGAGGTATCCCATCACTTTTTTCACCTCACTGTATGTTGCAATGGTTGTAGGAGTGATTAGTTAATTAATCAAGTTCAGAATGGACAAGATGAAGGTTATCAGCACATGGCTGCCCCATGCATGTGGCAATAGTGAAGGCACAGAATTTTGCACTTACTCTATGCTGAGGTTCTATTGTGAATACCTAAGATTTGGAGAAAATTATAACCATAAGCATCAACTGCCACAAGCCCAATGTGTAACAACTGTCTGTTTCATGGGCATCAGTGTGGCACAGTAAGTTGGTTAGTTCAATGATCCATAGATCATTTGCATGATAAAATTTAATTACCTGGAACAAGTCATTTTATATTCATACAGCGAATTAAATTGTAAATATGGCTACATTCTGAACATGTGTAAGCATTTTTAATACACAGATGTGAGTTAGTAATTCCTATTCACAACATTACCACAACAGCTGTTCTTCTACGGAATAGAAGGAGTTTTCAAGGAGAAATTTGTTTACTTTTCTTTAAAATTTTAATTTGCTGTCAGGCATTTTATATCACTGGGTCAGCTATCAAAAATTTTAGTTGCAGTAGTGCACTCTTCTGTGCTAAACATGACAGTAATGTGGAGTAATTACTGTCATTTTTTCCTCTGCTATTGTAATTATGTAGATTATTGTTCATTGTGGACTGAAGAGGATTATTTACAATGAACTTCATGAGGGAATGACTGTGCAGCAGTAGTCAGAATGCCAAACTTAAACAAAGTCACCACAGGTCAGTGTTGCATGTTACCGTTACTGCGTGTTTTTGAACAATGAAGACTTACTTTATTAAAGATGGGCATTCCACATGACATTACTGAAAGAAAATATACAAAATATGACTATGTACTGATTTTTATCCCCTCAAGATTTGCAATGATTGTAAATGCAAATGTTGCTGAACTAAGCTGTTTCAAGAATTCCAAAATGCACTTTGTCCTGTTTAAATTTTCATCAACATGAACACCTAAGAATTTTGAAGTTTCCACCCTATTTATTATTTCTTCACCAAGTGTTACACTTAACATTGGTGTAGTCTCCCAAGATGGGCAGTACTGAATATGTTTTGTCTTTTTAAAACTTGGCATGAGAGCATTTGCAGAAAACCAGTTAATGACACTTTTAAGAACAATGTTTACCATTTAATCCGTTGCTGTATGTATGCACAGATTGATTACTATAGTAGTATCATCTGCAAAAAGAACTCATTTTGCCTGATTATATCAGGAGCAACATCATTTGTGGATATGAGGAACAGCAGACCTAAGACTGAGCGTTTGGGAACACTATAGGTGATATCTTCCCAGTCACAATAGTATCCCTGGGCTACATTGGTTGAATTACTAAGTACAACTCTATTATGTACAAACAAATTCCAGGAAGACCTCAATGATCAGAAATTAATCACATCATTCACTATAGATACCAGTACAGAATACTTACATGAACATCAGATTTCTTCCAATTACTAATGGCAGTTAAAGTGCACCCAGGAACTTTAGTAAAATGGACCCAGAAACTGAAAACTACCCATACTTCCAGGATGAGAGAGTATTAAGCTAAGAGAAATGTTCACAGGATTAAGTGGTACATGGTCCAGTGTAGGCCTAAATGCAGAATAATATAGACATTGTGATATCCAGCCACAAATAATGGTATTTCAGCTCTCACAATTACATTTTAATCTCCATTGGTGAAAGTTCACTTAGCCACAGATTTTAATATATCCTACACAGGCCAGCATGAATGAAATATGTTCTCAGGTTGAATAAACCAAACAGGTAACTAACATTAATCACCTCTGTCAATTACTCATTGCTAGATGCCATGAATTAAATCTCCCTTTAAAACAAACAGCATCTAACAAACACTGTCTCGTTGGAGACTTATAGCTCACACATATCTGTTAGATACTTTTCTATTTCTATAATTGTATCAATCAATAAGAGCTTGCTATTCCTCTAATGTGGAACTACCCTTATGAGATCAGTCCCACATCTCTGTGTAAATTGCACTATTCTTTCTACTATGATGACTGTGTACTCATTGACTTGTAGTCTGAAAACCACTGTTAAGTGCTGCCAGATGGTACTTCCCACTGTACCAGTTATCAGGGCTTGTTTCCATTCTGTTTGCATAAGGAGCATGGGAAGAATGAATGCCTAAATGCCTCTCTATGCACTGTAATTAGCTAATCTTATAGTTCCCAACCCAACTGAAGTCAGACATAGGCATTTTATTAGCTTATTACTAGATTCATCATTTAAAACTGGATCTTGAAACACTCATAATCTTACCCTCCCTCACATCACCAGCTAGTTTTCACTCTCTTCACAATTGACTGGTTTCATAAGCTAAGACAGGGGTAAGATTTACAAATAAACTTTTTTTTACTTATCTTCTTTTCTTGTAGTTGGCTCCAGTTTGTCATGTCTGGGGTTGATTCTTGAGGCTGAAATTTTTGACATTGTTGGTTCCAAATGACATGATAATGTTTAACTAAGCCTGCTTAATGATTTCTGTTTTTATAAATTTTAATATGTCACATTCTTCTACATCACACCATTTTTACAATTTCCACTTCTATATCACCACAAATCACATTGTTGTTGCCAAACATAAAAACACATCTGATCTCATCAGAGGCATTCCCACTATTAACTTATTCTGAAGTACGACCAATATTCCAAAGAGTTTGCAGAACTAATAGAGTTTACAAACTTTCTTGACAAAGGAAGAATCTTCACCAAGTTATATTATTATTTTATAAATGAGATCAGAAATAAATTTAATAAATATTGTCAGATTGTGCAATTAATAACAGGAATATTAAATGTGCCAAATATTTCATAATTTCAAATGTTTCTAAAAGAAAAGTAATTTTAAGTGTACATATAGAGTTAGTACATATTGATTGTAACAAAGTTATTCCTTTTTATACATTTTAGCCTGAAATATACCACATCGTATAGAAAATCATATGAAATTCTTTTAGTTAAACAGCTAATATTAACCTATACAAGATTCAAAAATATTTTTGGTATCGATTACTTCTGTTGAATAAAGGTAATATTAGAGGATGGGCTCCCTTTACAACTGTAAGTAGATTTTCACTAAATAGCTAAGCCTCTGCCAGTTTAGCTTTTCCAGCATCTCCATAATTCTCTCTCATGCATCAGACAAATCTGTGGCCATTTGTTGTGCCCTTCTTTGTGTATGTTCAGTATCTCCTGATAGTCATATATGTCATGGGTACCACACACTTCAGCAATGTTTCAAGATGAGTCATAGTCATACTAGTTTTTTTTATACACAATCTTGTCTGCAGACTGACTGAATTTTCATAATATTCTGCCAACATACCAAACCCTGTCATCCTGAATGTGCTACAACTGAGTGTATGTCATCATTCCATTTCATACCCCAACCAGTTGTTTTGTATTGTATGAGCCAATCAATTCTATCTGTGGCTCATTGAGAATTTAGTCATAGGATACTACCTTTTTTCATCGTGTTTACTGCAAAATTTAATATTTCTGAACATTTAAAGCAAGTTACCAATCTTTACACCACTGTAATATCTCATCAAGATCTAACTGAATGTTTGTGCAGCTTTTTCAGACAATATTTCATTGTAGATAACAGTGTCATCTGAAGGAAGTCTGAGGCTACTATCAATATCGTGTGCACCTCATTATTATACAACATGAACAATAAGTTTCCCAACAGATTTCCCTTGTGCCATGCTTGCAATTTCTTCTGTCTGTCAATGACTCTCCATTCTAAATAATGTGCTGTGTTCTCCCTGCCAATAAAACCTCTATCCAGCCACAAATTGTGCTTGATTCCTCATACAGCTATACTTTTAGTAATGAGCATA